>NW_027441117.1:0-38326 GCF_949628215.1 Phalacrocorax aristotelis | reverse complement strand
CGGTTTTTCCGCGGCATGCCGTTTCGGAGGCCGGATCCGGCCCGGTTTTTCCGCGGCACGCCGTTTCGGAGGCCGGATCCGGCCCCGGTTTTTCCGCGGCACGCCGTTTCGGAGGCCGGATCTGGCCCGGTTTTTCCGCGGCACGCCGTTTCGGAGGCCGGATCCGGCCCGGTTTTTCCGCCGCACGCCGTTTCCGGCCCGGTTTTTCCGCGGCACGCCGTTTCGGAGGCCGGATCCGGCCCGGTTTTTCCGCGGCACGCCGTTTCCGGCCCGGTTTTTCCCGCGGCACGCCGTTTCGGAGGCCGGATCTGGCCCGGTTTTTCCGCGGCACGCCGTTTCCGGCCCGGTTTTTCCGCGGCACGCCGTTTCGGAGGCCGGATCCGGCCCGGTTTTTCCGCGGCACGCCGTTTCCAGCCCGGTTTTTCCGCGGCACGCCGTTTCGGAGGCCGGATCTGGCCCGGTTTTTCCGCGGCACGCCGTTTCCGGCCCGGTTTTTCCGCGGCACGCCGTTTCGGAGGCCGGATCCGGCCCGGTTTTTCCGTGGCACGCCGTTTCGGAGGCCGGATCCGGCCCGGTTTTTCCGCGGCACGCCGTTTCGGAGGCCGTTTCCGGCCCGGTTTTTCCGCGGCACGCCGTTTCCGGCCCGGTTTTTTCCGCGGCACGCCGTTTCGGAGGCCGGATCCGGCCCGGTTTTTTCCGCGGCACGCCGTTTCCGGCCCGGTTTTTCCGCGGCACGCCGTTTCCGGCCCGGTTTTTCCGCGGCACGCCGTTTCGGAGGCCGGATCCGGCCCGGTTTTTCCGCGGCACGCCGTTTCGGAGGCCGGATCCGGCCCGGTTTTTCCGCGGCACGCCGTTTCCGGCCCGGTTTTTTCCGCGGCACGCCGTTTCGGAGGCCGGATCCGGCCCGGTTTTTCCGCGGCACGCCGTTTTCCGGCCCGGTTTTTCCGCGGCACGCCGTTTCGGAGGCGGATCCGGCCCGGTTTTTCCGTGGCACGCCGTTTCGGAGGCCGGATCCGGCCCGGTTTTTCCGCGGCACGCCGTTTCGGAGGCCGGATCCGGCCCGGTTTTTACGCGGCACGCCGTTTCCGGCCCGGTTTTTCCGCGGCAACGCCGTTTCGGAGGCCGGATCCGGCCCGGTTTTCCGCGGCACGCCGTTTCCGGCCCGGTTTTTCCGCGGCACGCCGTTTCCGGCCCGTTTTTTTCCGCGGCACGCCGTTTCGGAGGCCGGATCCGGCCCGGTTTTTCTGCGGCACGCCGTTTCGGAGGCCGGATCTGGCCCGGTTTTTCCGCGGCACGCCGTTTCCGGCCCAGTTTTTCCGCGGCACGCCGTTTCGGAGGCCGGATCCGGCCCGGTTTTTCCGCGGCACGCCGTTTCGGAGGCCGGATCCGGCCCGGTTTTTCCGCGGCACGCCGTTTCCGGCCCGGTTTTTCCGCGGCACGCCGTTTCGGAGGCCGGATCCGGCCCGGTTTTTCCGCGGCACGCCGTTTCCGGCCCGGTTTTTCCGTGGCACGCCGTTTCGGAGGCCGGATCCGGCCCGGTTTTTTCCGCGGCACGCCGTTTCGGAGGCCGGATCCGGCCCGGTTTTTCCGCGGCACGCCGTTTCCGGCCCGGTTTTTCCGCGGCACGCCGTTTCGGAGGCCGGATCCGGCCCGGTTTTTCTGCGGCACGCCGTTTCGGAGGCCGGATCCGGCCCGGTTTTTCCGCGGCACGCCGTTTCCGGCCCGGTTTTTCCGCGGCACGCCGTTTCGGAGGCCGGATCCGGCCCGGTTTTTCCGCGGCAC
Source organism: Phalacrocorax aristotelis (assembly GCF_949628215.1). Lineage (NCBI taxonomy): Eukaryota > Metazoa > Chordata > Aves > Suliformes > Phalacrocoracidae > Phalacrocorax > Phalacrocorax aristotelis. The sequence continues at coordinate 36,544 of NW_027441117.1, read as the reverse complement.
GCCGTTTCGGAGGCCGGATCCGGCCCGGTTTTTCCGCGGCACGCCGTTTCGGAGGCTGGATCCGGCCCGGTTTTTCTGCGGCACGCCGTTTCGGAGGCCGGATCCGGCCCGGTTTTTCCGCGGCACGCCGTTTCCGGCCCAGTTTTTCCGCGGCACGCCGTTTCGGAGGCCGGATCCGGCCCGGTTTTTCCGCGGCACGCCGTTTCGGAGGCCGGATCCGGCCCGGTTTTTCCGCGGCACGCCGTTTCCGGCCCGGTTTTTCCGCGGCACGCCGTTTCGGAGGCCGGATCCGGCCCGGTTTTTCCGCGGCACGCCGTTTCCGGCCTGTTTTTTCCGTGGCACGCCGTTTCGGAGGCCGGATCTGGCCCGGTTTTTCCGCGGCACGCCGTTTCCGGCCCGGTTTTTCCGCGGCACGCTGTTTCGGAGGCCGGATCCGGCCCGGTTTTTCCGCGGCACGACCGTTTCCGGCCCGTTTTTCCGCGGCACGCCGTTTCCGGCCCGGTTTTTCCACGGCACGCCGTTTCGGAGGCCGGATCCGGCCCGGTTTTTCTGCGGCACGACCGTTTCGGAGGCCGGATCCGGCCCGGTTTTTCCGCGGCACGCCGTTTCCGGCCCGGGTTTTTCCGCGGCACGCCGTTTCGGAGGCCGGATCCGGCCCGGTTTTTCCGCGGCACGCCGTTTCGGAGGCCGGATCCGGCCCGGTTTTTCCGCGGCACGCCGTTTCCCGGCCCGGTTTTTCCGCGGCACGCCGTTTTCGGAGGCCGGATCCGGCCGGTTTTTCCGCGGCACGCCGTTTCCGGCCCGGTTTTTCCGCGGCACGCCGTTTCGGAGGCCGGATCCGGCCCGGTTTTTCCGCGGCACGCCGTTTCGGAGGCCGGATCCGGCCCGGTTTTTCCGCGGCATGCCGTTTCGGAGGCCGGATCCGGCCCGGTTTTTCCGCGGCACGCCGTTTCGGAGGCCGGATCCGGCCCGGTTTTTCCGCGGCACGCCGTTTCGGAGGCCGGATCTGGCCCGGTTTTCCGCGGCACGCCGTTTCGGAGGCCGGATCCGGCCCGGTTTTTCCGCCGCACGCCGTTTCCGGCCCGGTTTTTCCGCGGCACGCCGTTTCGGAGGCCGGATCCGGCCCGGTTTTTCCGCGGCACGCCGTTTCCGGCCCGGTTTTTCCGCGGCACGCCGTTTCGGAGGCCGGATCTGGCCCGGTTTTTTCCGCGGCACGCCGTTTCCGGCCCGGTTTTTCCGCGGCACGCCGTTTCGGAGGCCGGATCCGGCCCGGTTTTTTCCGCGGCACGCCGTTTCCAGCCCGGTTTTTCCGCGGCACGCCGTTTCGGAGGCCGGATCTGGCCCGGTTTTTCCGCGGCACGCCGTTTCCGGCCCGGTTTTTTCCGCGGCACGCCGTTTCGGAGGCGGATCCGGCCCGGTGTTTTTCCGTGGCACGCCGTTTCGGAGGCCGGATCCGGCCCGGTTTTTCCGCGGCACGCCGTTTCGGAGGCCGTTTCCGGCCCGATTTTTCCGCGGCACGCCGTTTCCGGCCCGGTTTTTTCCGCGGCACGCCGTTTCGGAGGCCGGATCCGGCCCGGTTTTTCCGCGGCACGCCGTTTCCGGCCCGGTTTTTTTCCGCGGCACGCCGTTTCCGGCCCGGTTTTTCCGCGGCACGCCGTTTCGGAGGCCGGATCCGGCCCGGTTTTTCTGCGGCACGCCGTTTCGGAGGCCGGATCCGGCCCGGTTTTTCCGCGGCACGCCGTTTCCGGCCCGGTTTTTCCGCGGCACGCCGTTTCGGAGGCCGGATCCGGCCCGGTTTTTCCGCGGCACGCCGTTTCGGAGGCCGGATCCGGCCCGGTTTTTCCGCGGCACGCCGTTTCCGGCCCGGTTTTTCCGCGGCACGCCGTTTCGGAGGCCGGATCCGGCCCGGTTTTTCCGCGGCACGCCGTTTCCGGCCCGGTTTTTTCCGCGGCACGCCGTTCGGAGGCCGGATCCGGCCCGGTTTTTCCGTGGCACGACCGTTTCGGAGGCCGGATCCGGCCCGGTTTTTTCCGCGGCACGCCGTTTCGGAGGCCGGATCCGGCCCGGTTTTTACGCGGCACGCCGTTTCCGGCCCGGTTTTTCCGCGGCACGCCGTTTCGGAGGCCGGATCCGGCCCGGTTTTTCCGCGGCACGCCGTTTCCGGCCCGGTTTTTACGCGGCACGCCGTTTCCGGCCCGGTTTTTTCCGCGGCACGCCGTTTCGGAGGCCGGATCCGGCCCGGTTTTTTCCGCGGCACGCCGTTTCCGGCCCGGTTTTTCCGCGGCACGCCGTTTCCGGCCCGGTTTTTTCCGCGGCACGCTGTTTCGGAGGCCGGATCCGGCCCGGTTTTTTCCGCGGCACGCCGTTTCCGGCCCGGTTTTTTCCGCGGCACGCCGTTTCCGGCCCGGTTTTCTCCACGGCACGCCGTTTCGGAGGCCGGATCCGGCCCGGTTTTTTCTGCGGCACGCCGTTTCGGAGGCCGGATCCGGCCCGGTTTTTCCGCGGCACCGCCGTTTCCGGCCCGGGTTTTTCCGCGGCACGCCGTTTCGGAGGCCGGATCCGGCCCGGTTTTTTCCGCGGCACGCCGTTTCGGAGGCCGGATCCGGCCCGGTTTTTCCGCGGCACGCCGTTTCCGGCCCGGTTTTTCCGCGGCACGCCGTTTCGGAGGCCGGATCCGGCCCGGTTTTTCCGCGGCACGCCGTTTCCGGCCCGGTTTTTCCGCGGCACGCCGTTTCGGAGGCCGGATCCGGCCCGGTTTTTCCGCGGCACGCCGTTTCGGAGGCCGGATCCGGCCCGGTTTTTCCGCGGCATGCCGTTTCGGAGGCCGGATCCGGCCCGGTTTTTCCGCGGCACGCCGTTTCGGAGGCCGGATCCGGCCCGGTTTTTCCGCGGCACGCCGTTTCGGAGGCCGGATCTGGCCCGGTTTTCCGCGGCACGCCGTTTCGGAGGCCGGATCCGGCCCGGTTTTCCCGCCGCACGCCGTTTCCGGCCCGGTTTTCCGCGGCACGCCGTTTCGGAGGCCGGATCCGGCCCGGTTTTTCCGCGGCACGCCGTTTCCGGCCCGGTTTTTCCGCGGCACGCCGTTTCGGAGGCCGGATCTGGCCCGGTTTTTCCGCGGCACGCCGTTTCCGGCCCGGTTTTTTCCGCGGCACGCCGTTTCGGAGGCCGGATCCGGCCCGGTTTTTCCGCGGCACGCCGTTTCCAGCCCGGGTTTTTCCGCGGCACGCCGTTTCGGCCGGATCTGGCCCGGTTTTTCCGCGGCACGCCGTTTCCGGCCCGGTTTTTCCGCGGCACGCCGTTTCGGAGGCCGGATCCGGCCCGGTTTTTCCGTGGCACGCCGTTTCGGAGGCCGGATCCGGCCCGGTTTTTCCGCGGCACGCCGTTTCGGAGGCCGTTTCCGGCCCGGTTTTTCCGCGGCACGCCGTTTCCGGCCCGGTTTTTCCGCGGCACGCCGTTTCGGAGGCCGGATCCGGCCCGGTTTTTCCGCGGCACGCCGTTTCCGGCCCGGTTTTTCCGCGGCACGCCGTTTCCGGCCCGGTTTTTCCGCGGCACGCCGTTTCGGAGGCCGGATCCGGCCCGGTTTTTCTGCGGCACGCCGTTTCGGAGGCCGGATCCGGCCCGGTTTTTCCGCGGCACGCCGTTTCCGGCCCGGTTTTTTCCGCGGCACGCCGTTTCGGAGGCCGGATCCGGCCCGGTTTTTCCGCGGCACGCCGTTTCGGAGGCCGGATCCGGCCCGGTTTTTCCGCGGCACGCCGTTTCCGGCCCGGTTTTTCCGCGGCACGCCGTTTCGGAGGCCGGATCCGGCCCGGTTTTTCCGCGGCACGCCGTTTCCGGCCCGGTTTTTCCGCGGCACGCCGTTTCGGAGGCCGGATCCGGCCCGGTTTTTCCGTGGCACGCCGTTTCGGAGGCCGGATCCGGCCCGGTTTTTCCGCGGCACGCCGTTTCGGAGGCCGGATCCGGCCCGGTTTTTACGCGGCACGCCGTTTCCGGCCCGGTTTTTCCGCGGCACGCCGTTTCGGAGGCCGGATCCGGCCCGGTTTTTCCGCGGCACGCCGTTTCCGGCCCGGTTTTTCCGCGGCACGCCGTTTCCGGCCCGTTTTTTTCCGCGGCACGCCGTTTCGGAGGCCGGATCCGGCCCGGTTTTTCTGCGGCACGCCGTTTCGGAGGCCGGATCTGGCCCGGTTTTTTCCGCGGCACGCCGTTTCCGGCCCAGTTTTTCCGCGGCACGCCGTTTCGGAGGCCGGATCCGGCCCGGTTTTTCCGCGGCACGCCGTTTCGGAGGCCGGATCCGGCCCGGTTTTTCCGCGGCACGCCGTTTCCGGCCCGGTTTTTCCGCGGCATGCCGTTTCGGAGGCCGGATCCGGCCCGGTTTTTACGCGGCACGCCGTTTCGGGCCCGGTTTTTACGCGGCACGCCGTTTCGGAGGCCGGATCCGGCCCGGTTTTTCCGCGGCACGCCGTTTCGGAGGCCGGATCCGGCCCGGTTTTTCCGCAGCACGCCGTTTCCGGCCTGGTTTTTCCGCGGCACGCCGTTTCCGGCCCGGTTTTTTCCGCGGCACGCCGTTTCGGAGGCCGGATCCGGCCCGGTTTTTCCGCGGCACGCCGTTTCGGAGGCCGGATCCGGCCCGGTTTTTCCGCGGCACGCCGTTTCGGAGGCCGGTTTTTCCGCGGCACGCCGTTTCGGAGGCCGGATCCGGCCCGGTTTTTCTGCGGCACGCCGTTTCGGAGGCCGGATCCGGCCCGGTTTTTCCGCGGCACGCCGTTTCGGAGGCCGGATCCGGCCCGGTTTTTACGCGGCACGCCGTTTCCGGCCCGGTTTTTCCGCGGCACGCCGTTTCGGAGGCCGGATCCGGCCCGGTTTTTCCGTGGCACGCCGTTTCGGAGGCCGGATCCGGCCCGGTTTTTTCCGCGGCACGCCGTTTCGGAGGCCGTTTCCGGCCCGGTTTTTCCGCGGCACGCCGTTTCCGGCCCGGTTTTTCCGCGGCACGCCGTTTCGGAGGCCGGATCCGGCCCGGTTTTTCCGCGGCACGCCGTTTCCGGCCCGGTTTTTCCGCGGCACGCCGTTTCCGGCCCGGTTTTTCCGCGGCACGCCGTTTCGGAGGCCGGATCCGGCCCGGTTTTTCTGCGGCACGCCGTTTCGGAGGCCGGATCCGGCCCGGTTTTTCCGCGGCACGCCGTTTCCGGCCCGGTTTTTTCCGCGGCACGCCGTTTCGGAGGCCGGATCCGGCCCGGTTTTTCCGCGGCACGCCGTTTCGGAGGCCGGATCCGGCCCGGTTTTTCCGCGGCACGCCGTTTCCGGCCCGGTTTTTCCGCGGCACGCCGTTTCGGAGGCCGGATCCGGCCCGGTTTTTCCGCGGCACGCCGTTTCCGGCCCGGTTTTTCCGCGGCACGCCGTTTCGGAGGCCGGATCCGGCCCGGTTTTTCCGTGGCACGCCGTTTCGGAGGCCGGATCCGGCCCGGTTTTTCCGCGGCACGCCGTTTCGGAGGCCGGATCCGGCCCGGTTTTTACGCGGCACGCCGTTTCCGGCCCGGTTTTTCCGCGGCACGCCGTTTCGGAGGCCGGATCCGGCCCGGTTTTTCCGCGGCACGCCGTTTCCGGCCCGGTTTTTCCGCGGCACGCCGTTTCCGGCCCGTTTTTTTCCGCGGCACGCCGTTTCGGAGGCCGGATCCGGCCCGGTTTTTCTGCGGCACGCCGTTTCGGAGGCCGGATCTGGCCCGGTTTTTCCGCGGCACGCCGTTTCCGGCCCAGTTTTTTCCGCGGCACGCCGTTTCGGAGGCCGGATCCGGCCCGGTTTTTCCGCGGCACGCCGTTTCGGAGGCCGGATCCGGCCCGGTTTTTCCGCGGCACGCCGTTTCCGGCCCGGTTTTTCCGCGGCATGCCGTTTCGGAGGCCGGATCCGGCCCGGTTTTTCCGCGGCACGCCGTTTCGGGCCCGGTTTTTACGCGGCACGCCGTTTCGGAGGCCGGATCCGGCCCGGTTTTTCCGCGGCACGCCGTTTCGGAGGCCGGATCCGGCCCGGTTTTTTCCGCAGCACGCCGTTTCCGGCCTGGTTTTTCCGCGGCACGACCGTTTCCGGCCCGGTTTTTCCGCGGCACGCCGTTTCGGAGGCCGGATCCGGCCCGGTTTTTTCCGCGGCACGCCGTTTCGGAGGCCGGATCCGGCCCGGTTTTTCCGCGGCACGCCGTTTCGGAGGCCGGTTTTTCCGCGGCACGCCGTTTCGGAGGCCGGATCCGGCCCGGTTTTTCTGCGGCACGCCGTTTCCGGCCCGGTTTTTCCGCGGCACGCCGTTTCGGAGTCCGGATCCGGCCCGGTTTTTCCGTGGCACGCCGTTTCGGAGGCCGGATCCGGCCCGGTTTTTCCGCGGCACGCCGTTTCGGAGGCCGGATCCGGCCCGGTTTTTACGCGGCACGCCGTTTCCGGCCCGGTTTTTCCGCAGCACGCCATTTCGGAGGACGGATCCGGCCCGGTTTTTCCGCGGCACGCCGTTTCCGGCCCGGTTTTTCCGCGGCACGCCGTTTCCGGCCCGGTTTTTTCCGCGGCACGACCGTTTCGGAGGCCGGATCCGGCCCGGTTTTTCTGCGGCACGCCGTTTCGGAGGCCGGATCCGGCCCGGTTTTTCCGCGGCACGCCGTTTCCGGCCCGGTTTTTCCGCGGCACGCCGTTTCGGAGGCCGGATCCGGCCCGGTTTTTACGCGGCACGCCGTTTCGGAGGCCGGATCCGGCCCGGTTTTTCCGCGGCACGCCGTTTCGGAGGCCGGATCCGGCCCGGTTTTTCCGCAGCACGCCGTTTCCGGCCTGGTTTTTCCGCGGCACGCCGTTTCCGGCCCGGTTTTTCCGCGGCACGCCGTTTCGGAGGCCGGATCCGGCCCGGTTTTTCCGCGGCACGCCGTTTCGGAGGCCGGATCCGGCCCGGTTTTTCCGCGGCACGCCGTTTCGGAGGCCGGTTTTTCCGCGGCACGCCGTTTCGGAGGCCGGATCCGGCCCGGTTTTTCTGCGGCACGCCGTTTCGGAGGCCGGATCCGGTCCGGTTTTTCCGCGGCACGCCGTTTCGGAGGCCGGATCCGGCCCGGTTTTTACGCGGCACGCCGTTTCCGGCCCGGTTTTTTCCGCGGCACGCCGTTTCGGAGGCCGGATCCGGCCCGGTTTTTCCGTGGCACGCCGTTTCGGAGGCCGGATCCGGCCCGGTTTTTCCGCGGCACGCCGTTTCGGAGGCCGTTTCCGGCCCGGTTTTTCCGCGGCACGCCGTTTCCGGCCCGGTTTTTCCGCGGCACGCCGTTTCGGAGGCCGGATCCGGCCCGGTTTTTCCGCGGCACGCCGTTTCCGGCCCGGTTTTTCCGCGGCACGCCGTTTCCGGCCCGGTTTTTCCGCGGCACGCCGTTTCGGAGGCCGGATCCGGCCCGGTTTTTCTGCGGCACGCCGTTTCGGAGGCCGGATCCGGCCCGGTTTTTTCCGCGGCACGCCGTTTCCGGCCCGGTTTTTTCCGCGGCACGCCGTTTCGGAGGCCGGATCCGGCCCGGTTTTTCCGCGGCACGCCGTTTCGGAGGCCGGATCCGGCCCGGTTTTTCCGCGGCACGCCGTTTCCGGCCCGGTTTTTTCCGCGGCACGCCGTTTCGGAGGCCGGATCCGGCCCGGTTTTTCCGCGGCACGCCGTTTCCGGCCCGGTTTTTCCGCGGCACGCCGTTTCGGAGGCCGGATCCGGCCCGGTTTTTCCGTGGCACGCCGTTTCGGAGGCCGGATCCGGCCCGGTTTTTTCCGCGGCACGCCGTTTCGGAGGCCGGATCCGGCCCGGTTTTTACGCGGCACGCCGTTTCCGGCCCGGTTTTTTCCGCGGCACGCCGTTTCGGAGGCCGGATCCGGCCCGGTTTTTCCGCGGCACGCCGTTTCCGGCCCGGTTTTTTCCGCGGCACGCCGTTTCCGGCCCGTTTTTTTCCGCGGCACGCCGTTTCGGAGGCCGGATCCGGCCCGGTTTTTTCTGCGGCACGCCGTTTCGGAGGCCGGATCTGGCCCGGTTTTTCCGCGGCACGCCGTTTCCGGCCCAGTTTTTCCGCGGCACGCCGTTTCGGAGGCCGGATCCGGCCCGGTTTTTCCGCGGCACGCCGTTTCGGAGGCCGGATCCGGCCCGGTTTTTCCGCGGCACGCCGTTTCCGGCCCGGTTTTTCCGCGGCATGCCGTTTCGGAGGCCGGATCCGGCCCGGTTTTTCCGCGGCACGCCGTTTCGGGCCCGGTTTTTTCCGCGGCACGCCGTTTCGGAGGCCGGATCCGGCCCGGTTTTTCCGCAGCACGCCGTTTCCGGCCTGGTTTTTCCGCGGCACGCCGTTTCCGGCCCGGTTTTTTCCGCGGCACGCCGTTTCGGAGGCCGGATCCGGCCCGGTTTTTCCGCGGCACGCCGTTTCGGAGGCCGGATCCGGCCCGGTTTTTCCGCGGCACGCCGTTTCGGAGGCCGGTTTTTTCCGCGGCACGCCGTTTCGGAGGCCGGATCCGGCCCGGTTTTTCTGCGGCACGCCGTTTCCGGCCCGGTTTTTTCCGCGGCACGCCGTTTCGGAGTCCGGATCCGGCCCGGTTTTTCCGTGGCACGCCGTTTCGGAGGCCGGATCCGGCCCGGTTTTTCCGCGGCACGCCGTTTCGGAGGCCGGATCCGGCCCGGTTTTTACGCGGCACGCCGTTTCCGGCCCGGTTTTTCCGCAGCACGCCATTTCGGAGGACGGATCCGGCCCGGTTTTTTCCGCGGCACGCCGTTTCCGGCCCGGTTTTTCCGCGGCACGCCGTTTCCGGCCCGGTTTTTCCGCGGCACGCCGTTTCGGAGGCCGGATCCGGCCCGGTTTTTCTGCGGCACGCCGTTTCGGAGGCCGGATCCGGCCCGGTTTTTACGCGGCACGCCGTTTCCGGCCCGGTTTTTCCGCGGCACGCCGTTTCGGAGGCCGGATCCGGCCCGGTTTTTACGCGGCACGCCGTTTCGGAGGCCGGATCCGGCCCGGTTTTTCCGCGGCACGCCGTTTCCGGCCCGGTTTTTTCCGCGGCACGCCGTTTCGGAGGCCGGATCCGGCCCGGTTTTTCCGCGGCACGCCGTTTCGGAGGCCGGATCCGGCCCGGTTTTTCCGCGGCACGCCGTTTCCGGCCCGGTTTTTTCCGCGGCACGCCGTTTCGGAGGCCGGATCCGGCCCGGTTTTTTCCGCGGCACGCCGTTTCCGGCCCGGTTTTTCCGCGGCACGCCGTTTCGGAGGCCGGATCCGGCCCGGTTTTTTCCGCGGCACGCCGTTTCGGAGGCCGGATCTGGCCCGGTTTTTCCGCGGCACGCCGTTTCGGAGGCCGGATCCGGCCCGGTTTTTCCGCGGCACGCCGTTTCGGAGGCCGGATCCGGCCCGGTTTTTCCGCGGCACGCCGTTTCGGAGGCCGGATCCGGCCCGGTTTTTCCGCGGCACGCCGTTTCCGGCCCTGTTTTTCTGCGGCACGCCGTTTCGGAGGCCGGATCCGTCCCGGTTTTTCCGCGGCACGCCGTTTCCGGCCCGGTTTTTCCGCGGCACGCCGTTTCGGAGGCCGGATCCGGCCCGGTTTTTTCCGCGGCACGCCGTTTCCGGCCCGGTTTTTCCGCGGCACGCCGTTTCCGGCCCGGTTTTTTCCGCGGCACGCCGTTTCGGAGGCCGGATCCAGCCCGGTTTTTCCGCGGCACGCCGTTTCGGAGGCCGGATCCGGCCCGGTTTTTTCCGCGGCACGCCGTTTCCGGCCCGGTTTTTTCCGCGGCACGCCGTTTCAGAGGCCGGATCCGGCCCGGTTTTTCCGTGGCACGCCGTTTCGGAGGCCGGATCCGGCCCGGTTTTTACGCGGCACGCCGTTTCCGGCCCGGTTTTTTCCGCGGCACGCCGTTTCGGAGGCCGGATCCGGCCCGGTTTTTCCGCGGCACGCCATTTCGCAGGCCGGATCCGGCCCGGTTTTTTCCGCGGCACGCCGTTTCCGGCCCGGTTTTTTCCGCGGCACGCCGTTTCGGAGGCCGGATCCGGCCCGGTTTTTTCCGCGGCACGCCGTTTCGGAGGCCGGATCCGGCCCGGTTTTTCCGCGGCACGCCGTTTCCGGCCCGGTTTTTTCCGCGGCACGCCGTTTCGGAGGCCGGATCCGGCCCGGTTTTTCCGCGGCACGCCGTTTCGGAGGCCGGATCCGGCCCGGTTTTTACGCGGCACGCCGTTTCCGGCCCGGTTTTTCCGCGGCACGCCGTTTCGGAGGCCGGATCCGGCCCGGTTTTTCCGCGGCACGCCGTTTCGGAGGCCGGATCCGGCCCGGTTTTTCCGCGGCACGCCGTTTTGGAGGCCGGATCTGGCCCGGTTTTTCCGCGGCACGCCGTTTCGGAGGCCGGATCCGGCCCGGTTTTTCCGCAGCACGCCGTTTCCGGCCTGGTTTTTCCGCGGCACGCCGTTTCCGGCCCGGTTTTTCCGCGGCACGCCGTTTCGGAGGCCGGTTTTTTCCGCGGCACGCCGTTTCGGAGGCCGGATCCGGCCCGGTTTTTCTGCGGCACGCCGTTTCCGGCCCGGTTTTTCCGCGGCACGCCGTTTCGGAGTCCGGATCCGGCCCGGTTTTTTCCGTGGCACGCCGTTTCGGAGGCCGGATCCGGCCCGGTTTTTCCGCGGCACGCCGTTTCGGAGGCCGGATCCGGCCCGGTTTTTACGCGGCACGCCGTTTCCGGCCCGGTTTTTCCGCAGCACGCCATTTCGGAGGACGGATCCGGCCCGGTTTTTCCGCGGCACGCCGTTTCCGGCCCGGTTTTTCCGCGGCACGCCGTTTCCGGCCCGGTTTTTCCGCGGCACGCCGTTTCGGAGGCCGGATCCGGCCCGGTTTTTCCGCGGCACGCCGTTTCGGAGGCCGGATCCGGCCCGGTTTTTCCGCGGCACGCCGTTTCCGGCCCGGTTTTTCCGCGGCACGCCGTTTCGGAGGCCGGATCCGGCCCGGTTTTTCCGCGGCACGCCGTTTCGGAGGCCGGATCCGGCCCGGTTTTTACGCGGCACGCCGTTTCCGGCCCGGTTTTTTCCGCGGCACGCCGTTTCGGAGGCCGGATCCGGCCCGGTTTTTCCGCGGCACGCCGTTTCGGAGGCCGGATCCGGCCCGGTTTTTCCGCGGCACGCCGTTTCCGGCCCGGTTTTTCCGCGGCACGCCGTTTCGGAGGCCGGATCCGGCCCGGTTTTTTCCGCGGCACGCCGTTTCCGGCCCGGTTTTTTCCGCGGCACGCCGTTTCGGAGGCCGGATCCGGCCCGGTTTTTTCCGCGGCACGCCGTTTCGGAGGCCGGATCTGGCCCGGTTTTTTCCGCGGCACGCCGTTTCGGAGGCCGGATCCGGCCCGGTTTTTCCGCGGCACGCCGTTTCGGAGGCCGGATCCGGCCCGGTTTTTCCGCGGCACGCCGTTTCGGAGGCCGGATCCGGCCCGGTTTTTCCGCGGCACGCCGTTTCCGGCCCGGTTTTTCTGCGGCACGCCGTTTCGGAGGCCGGATCCGTCCCGGTTTTTCCGCGGCACGCCGTTTCCGGCCCGGTTTTTTCCGCGGCACGCCGTTTCGGAGGCCGGATCCGGCCCGGTTTTTCCGCGGCACGCCGTTTCCGGCCCGGTTTTTCCGCGGCACGCCGTTTCCGGCCCGGTTTTTTCCGCGGCACGCCGTTTCGGAGGCCGGATCCAGCCCGGTTTTTCCGCGGCACGCCGTTTCGGAGGCCGGATCCGGCCCGGTTTTTCCGCGGCACGCCGTTTCCGGCCCGGTTTTTTCCGCGGCACGCCGTTTCAGAGGCCGGATCCGGCCCGGTTTTTCCGTGGCACGCCGTTTCGGAGGCCGGATCCGGCCCGGTTTTTACGCGGCACGCCGTTTCCGGCCCGGTTTTTCCGCGGCACGCCGTTTCGGAGGCCGGATCCGGCCCGGTTTTTCCGCGGCACGCCATTTCGCAGGCCGGATCCGGCCCGGTTTTGCCGCGGCACGCCGTTTCCGGCCCGGTTTTTCCGCGGCACGCCGTTTCGGAGGCCGGATCCGGCCCGGTTTTTCCGCGGCACGCCGTTTCGGAGGCCGGATCCGGCCCGGTTTTTCCGCGGCACGCCGTTTCCGGCCCGGTTTTTTCCGCGGCACGCCGTTTCGGAGGCCGGATCCGGCCCGGTTTTTCCGCGGCACGCCGTTTCGGAGGCCGGATCCGGCCCGGTTTTTACGCGGCACGCCGTTTCCGGCCCGGTTTTTCCGCGGCACGCCGTTTCGGAGGCCGGATCCGGCCCGGTTTTTCCGCGGCACGCCGTTTCGGAGGCCGGATCCGGCCCGGTTTTTCCGCGGCACGCCGTTTTGGAGGCCGGATCTGGCCCGGTTTTTCCGCGGCACGCCGTTTCGGAGGCCGGATCCGGCCCGGTTTTTCCGCGGCACACCGTTTCCGGCCCGGTTTTTCTGCGGCACGCCGTTTCGGAGGCCGGATCCGGCCCGGTTTTTACGCGGCACGCCGTTTCCGGCCCGGTTTTTCCGCGGCACGCCGTTTCGGAGGCCGGATCCGGCCCGGTTTTTCCGCGGCACGCCGTTTCCGGCCCGGTTTTTCCGCGGCACGCCGTTTCGGAGGCCGGATCCGGCCCGGTTTTTCCGCGGCACGCCGTTTCGGAGGCTGGATCCGGCCCGGTTTTTCCGCGGCACGCCGTTTCGGAGGCCGGACCTGGCCCAGTTTTTCCGCGGCACGCCGTTTCGGAGGCCGGATCCGGCCCGGTTTTTCCGCGGCACGCCGTTTCCGGCCAGGTTTTTCTGCGGCACGCCGTTTCGGAGGCCGGATCCGGCCCGGTTTTTCCGCGGCACGCCGTTTCCGGCCCGGTTTTTTCCGCGGCACGCCGTTTCGGAGGCCGGATCCGGCCCGGTTTTTCCGCGGCACGCCGTTTCCGGCCCGGTTTTTTCCGCGGCACGCCGTTTCGGAGGCCGGATCCGGCCCGGTTTTTTCCGCGGCACGCCGTTTCGGAGGCCGGATCCGGCCCGGTTTTTCCGCGGCACGCCGTTTCCGGCCCGGTTTTTCCGCGGCACGCCGTTTCGGAGGCCGGATCCGGCCCGGTTTTTTCTGCGGCACGCCGTTTCGGAGGCCAGATCCGGCCCGGTTTTTCCGCAGCACGCCGTTTCCGGCCCGGTTTTTCCGCGGCACGCCGTTTCCGGCCAGGTTTTTCTGCGGCACGCCGTTTCGGAGGCCGGATCCGGCCAGGTTTTGCCGCGGCACGCCGTTTCGGAGGCCGGATCCGGCCCGGTTTTTCCGCGGCATGCCGTTTCCGGCCCGGTTTTTCCGCGGCACGCCGTTTCCGGCCCGGTTTTTCGGCGGCACGCCGTTTCGGAGGCCGGATCCGGCCCGGTTTTTACGCGGCACGCCGTTTCCGGCCCGGTTTTTCCGCGGCACGCCGTTTCGGAGGCTGGATCCCGCCCGGTTTTTCCGCGGCACGCCGTTTCGGAGGCCGGATCTGGCCCGGTTTTTCCGCGGCACGCCGTTTCGGAGGCCGGATCCGGCCCGGTTTTTCCGCGGCACGCCGTTTCGGAGGCCGGATCCGGCCCGGTTTTTCCGCGGCACGCCGGATCCGGCCCGGTTTTTCCGCGGCACGCCGTTTCGGAGGCCGGATCCGGCCCGGTTTTTCCGCGGCACGCCGTTTCGGAGGCCGGATCCGGCCCGGTTTTTACGCGGCACGCCGTTTCCGGCCCGGTTTTTCCGCGGCACGCCGTTTCGGAGGCCGGATCCGGCCCGGTTTTTCCGCGGCACGCCGTTTCCGGCCCGGTTTTTCCGCGGCACGCCATTTCGGAGGCCGGATCCGGCCCGGTTTTTCCGCGGCACGCCGTTTCCGGCCCGGTTTTTCCGCGGCACGCCGTTTCGGAGGCCGGATCCGGCCCGGTTTTTCCGCGGCACGCCGTTTCGGAGGCCGGATCCGGCCCGGTTTTTCCGCGGCACGCCGTTTCGGAGGCCGGATCCGGCCCGGTTTTTCCGCGGCACGCCGTTTCGGAGGCCGGATCCGGCCCGGTTTTTCCGCCGTACGCCGTTTCGGAGGCCGGATCCGGCCCGGTTTTTCCGCGGCACGCCGTTTCGGAGGCCGGATCCGGCCCGGTTTTTCCGCGGCACGCCGTTTCGGAGGCCGGATCCGGCCCGGTTTTTCTGCGGCACGCCGTTTCCGGCCCGGTTTTTCCGCGGCACGCCGTTTCGGAGGCCGGATCCGGCCCGGTTTTTCCGCGGCACGCCGTTTCTAGCCCGGTTTTTCCGCGGCACGCCGTTTCGGAGGCCGGATCTGGCCCGGTTTTTCCGCGGCACGCCGTTTCCGGCCCGGTTTTTCCGCGGCACGCCGTTTCGGAGGCCGGATCCGGCCCGGTTTTTCCGCGGCACGCCGTTTCCAGCCCGGTTTTTCCGCGGCACGCCGTTTCGGAGGCCGGATCCGGCCCGGTTTTTCCGCGGCACGCCGTTTCCGGCCCGGTTTTTTCCGCGGCACGCCGTTTCGGAGGCCGGATCCGGCCCGGTTTTTCCGCCGCACGCCGTTTCGGAGGCCGGATCCGGCCCGGTTTTTCCGCCGCACGCCGTTTCCGGCCCGGTTTTTCCACGGCACGCCGTTTCGGAGGCCGGATCCGGCCCGGTTTTTCCGCGGCACGCCGTTTCTAGCCCGGTTTTTCCGCGGCACGCCGTTTCGGAGGCCGGATCTGGCCCGGTTTTTCCGCGGCACGCCGTTTCCGGCCCGGTTTTTCCGCGGCACGCCGTTTCGGAGGCCGGATCCGGCCCGGTTTTTCCGCGGCACGCCGTTTCCAGCCCGGTTTTTCCGCGGCACGCCGTTTCGGAGGCCGGATCCGGCCCGGTTTTTCCGCGGCACGCCGTTTCCGGCCCGGTTTTTCCGCGGCACGCCGTTTCGGAGGCCGGATCTGGCCCGGTTTTTCTGCGGCACGCCGTTTCCGGCCCGGTTTTTCCGCGGCACGCCGTTTCAGAGGCCGGATCCGGCCCGGTTTTTCCGTGGCACGCCGTTTCGGAGTCCGGATCCGGCCCGGTTTTTCCACGGCACGCCGTTTCGGAGGCCGGATCCGGCCCGGTTTTTCCGCGGCACGCCGTTTCCGGCCCGGTTTTTCCGCGGCACGCCGTTTCGGAGGCCGGATCCGGCCCGGTTTTTCCGCGGCACGCCGTTTCCGGCCCGGTTTTTCCGCGGCACGCCGTTTCGGAGGCCGGATCCGGCCCGGTTTTTTCTGCGGCACGCCGTTTCGGAGGCCGGATCCGGCCCGGTTTTTCCGCGGCACGCCGTTTCCGGCCCGGTTTTTTCCGCGGCACGCCGTTTCGGAGGCCGGATCCGGCCCGGTTTTTCCGCGGCACGCCGTTTCGGAGGCTGGATCTGGCCCGGTTTTTCCGCGGCACGCCGTTTCGGAGGCTGGATCCGGCCCGGTTTTTCTGCGGCACGCCGTTTCGGAGGCCGGATCCGGCCCGGTTTTTCCGCGGCACGCCGTTTCCGGCCCAGTTTTTCCGCGGCACGCCGTTTCGGAGGCCGGATCTGGCCCGGTTTTTCCGCGGCACGCCGTTTCGGAGGCCGGATCCGGCCCAGTTTTTCCGCGGCACGCCGTTTCCGGCCCGGTTTTTCCGCGGCACGCCGTTTCGGAGGCCGGATCCGGCCCGGTTTTTCCGCGGCACGCCGTTTCCGGCCCGGTTTTTCTGCGGCACGCCGTTTCGGAGGCCGGATCTGGCCCGGTTTTTCCGCGGCACGCCGTTTCCGGCCCGGTTTTTCCGCGGCACGCCGTTTCGGAGGCCGGATCCGGCCCGGTTTTTTTCCGCGGCACGCCGTTTCCGGCCCGGTTTTTCCGCGGCACGCCGTTTCGGAGGCCGGATCCGGCCCGGTTTTTCCGCGGCACGCCGTTTCCGGCCCGGTTTTTCCGTGGCACGCCGTTTCGGAGGCCGGATCTGGCCCGCTTTTTCCGCGGCACGCCGTTTCCGGCCCGGTTTTTTCCGCGGCACGCCGTTTCGGAGGCCGGATCCGGCCCGGTTTTTCCGCGGCACGCTCGTTTCCGGCCCGGTTTTTCCGCGGCACGCCGTTTCGGAGGCCGGATCCGGCCCGGTTTTTCTGCGGCACGCCGTTTCGGAGGCCGGATCCGGCCCGGTTTTTCCGCGGCACGCCGTTTCCGGCCCGGTTTTTCCGCGGCACGCCGTTTCGGAGGCCGGATCCGGCCCGGTTTTTCCGCGGCACGCCGTTTCGGAGGCCGGATCCGGCCCGGTTTTTCCGCGGCACGCCGTTTCCGGCCCGGTTTTTTCCGCGGCACGCCGTTTCGGAGGCCGGATCCGGCCCGGTTTTTCCGCGGCACGCCGTTTCCGGCCCGGTTTTTCCGCGGCACGCCGTTTCGGAGGCCGGATCCGGCCCGGTTTTTCCGCGGCACGCCGTTTCGGAGGCCGGATCCGGCCCGGTTTTTCCGCGGCACGCCGTTTCGGAGGCCGGATCCGGCCCGGTTTTTCCGCGGCACGCCGTTTCGGAGGCCGGATCCGGCCCGGTTTTTCCGCCGCACGCCGTTTCCGGCCCGGTTTTTCCGCGGCACGCCGTTTCGGAGGCCGGATCCGGCCCGGTTTTTTCCGCGGCACGCCGTTTCCGGCCCGGTTTTTCCGCGGCACGCCGTTTCGGAGGCCGGATCCGGCCCGGTTTTTCCGCGGCACGCCGTTTCGGAGGCCGGATCCGGCCCGGTTTTTCTGCGGCACGCCGTTTCGGAGGCCGGATCCGGCCCGGTTTTTCCGCGGCACGCCGTTTCCGGCCCGGTTTTTCCGCGGCACGCCGTTTCGGAGGCCGGATCCGGCCCGGTTTTTCCGCGGCACGCCGTTTCGGAGGCCGGATCCGGCCCGGTTTTTCCGCGGCACGCCGTTTCGGAGGCTGGATCCGGCCCGGTTTTTCTGCGGCACGCCGTTTCGGAGGCCGGATCCGGCCCGGTTTTTCCGCGGCACGCCGTTTCCGGCCCAGTTTTTCCGCGGCACGCCGTTTCGGAGGCCGGATCTGGCCCGGTTTTTTCCGCGGCACGCCGTTTCGGAGGCCGGATCCGGCCCAGTTTTTCCGCGGCACGCCGTTTCCGGCCCGGTTTTTCCGCGGCACGACCGTTTCGGAGGCCGGATCCGGCCCGGTTTTTCCGTGGCACGCCGTTTCGGAGTCCGGATCCGGCCCGGTTTTTCCACGGCACGCCGTTTCGGAGGCCGGATCCGGCCCGGTTTTTCCGCGGCACGCCGTTTCCGGCCCGGTTTTTCCGCGGCACGCCGTTTCGGAGGCCGGATCCGGCCCGGTTTTTCCGCGGCACGCCGTTTCCGGCCCGGTTTTTCCGCGGCACGACCGTTTCGGAGGCCGGATCCGGCCCGGTTTTTCTGCGGCACGCCGTTTCGGAGGCCGGATCCGGCCCGGTTTTTCCGCGGCACGCCGTTTCCGGCCCGGTTTTTCCGCGGCACGCCGTTTCGGAGGCCGGATCCGGCCCGGTTTTTCCGCGGCACGCCGTTTCGGAGGCTGGATCTGGCCCGGTTTTTCCGCGGCACGCCGTTTCGGAGGCTGGATCCGGCCCGGTTTTTCTGCGGCACGCCGTTTCGGAGGCCGGATCCGGCCCGGTTTTTCCGCGGCACGCCGTTTCCGGCCCAGTTTTTCCGCGGCACGCCGTTTCGGAGGCCGGATCTGGCCCGGTTTTTCCGCGGCACGCCGTTTCGGAGGCCGGATCCGGCCCAGTTTTTCCGCGGCACGCCGTTTCCGGCCCGGTTTTTCCGCGGCACGCCGTTTCGGAGGCCGGATCCGGCCCGGTTTTTCCGCGGCACGCCGTTTCCGGCCCGGTTTTTCTGCGGCACGCCGTTTCGGAGGCCGGATCTGGCCCGGTTTTTCCGCGGCACGCCGTTTCCGGCCCGGTTTTTTCCGCGGCACGCCGTTTCGGAGGCCGGATCCGGCCCGGTTTTTCCGCGGCACGCCGTTTCCGGCCCGGTTTTTCCGCGGCACGCCGTTTCGGAGGCCGGATCCGGCCCGGTTTTTTCCGCGGCACGCCGTTTCCGGCCCGGTTTTTTTCCGTGGCCACCGACCGTTTCGGAGGCCGGATCTGGCCCGGTTTTTCCGCGGCACGCCGTTTCCGGCCCGGTTTTTCCGCGGCACGCCGTTTCGGAGGCCGGATCCGGCCCGGTTTTTCCGCGGCACGCCGTTTCCGGCCCGGTTTTTCCGCGGCACGCCGTTTCGGAGGCCGGATCCGGCCCGGTTTTTTCTGCGGCACGCCGTTTCGGAGGCCGGATCCGGCCCGGTTTTTCCGCGGCACGCCGTTTCCGGCCCGGTTTTTCCGCGGCACGCCGTTTCGGAGGCCGGATCCGGCCCGGTTTTTTCCGCGGCACGCCGTTTCGGAGGCCGGATCCGGCCCGGTTTTTCCGCGGCACGCCGTTTCCGGCCCGGTTTTTCCGCGGCACGCCGTTTCGGAGGCCGGATCCGGCCCGGTTTTTCCGCGGCACGCCGTTTCCGGCCCGGTTTTTTCCGCGGCACGCCGTTTCGGAGGCCGGATCCGGCCCGGTTTTTTCCGCGGCACGCCGTTTCGGAGGCCGGATCCGGCCCGGTTTTTCCGCGGCACGCCGTTTCGGAGGCCGGATCCGGCCCGGTTTTTCCGCGGCACACCGTTTCGGAGGCCGGATCCGGCCCGGTTTTTCCGCCGCACGCCGTTTCCGGCCCGGTTTTTTCCGCGGCACGCCGTTTCGGAGGCCGGATCCGGCCCGGTTTTTCCGCGGCACGCCGTTTCCGGCCCGGTTTTTCCGCGGCACGCCGTTTCGGAGGCCGGATCCGGCCCGGTTTTTCCGCGGCACGCCGTTTCGGAGGCCGGATCCGGCCCGGTTTTTCTGCGGCACGCCGTTTCGGAGGCCGGATCCGGCCCGGTTTTTCCGCGGCACGCCGTTTCCGGCCCGGTTTTTCCGCGGCACGCCGTTTCGGAGGCCGGATCTGGCCCGGTTTTTCCGCGGCACGCCGTTTCGGAGGCCGGATCCGGCCCGGTTTTTCCGCGGCACGCCGTTTCGGAGGCTGGATCCGGCCCGGTTTTTCTGCGGCACGCCGTTTCGGAGGCCGGATCCGGCCCGGTTTTTCCGCGGCACGCCGTTTCCGGCCCAGTTTTTCCGCGGCACGCCGTTTCGGAGGCCGGATCTGGCCCGGTTTTTCCGCGGCACGCCGTTTCGGAGGCCGGATCCGGCCCAGTACGCCGTTTCGGAGGCCGGATCCGGCCCGGTTTTTCCGCGGCACGCCGTTTCGGAGGCCGGATCCGGCCCGGTTTTTCCGCGGCACGCCGTTTCCGGCCCGGTTTTTCCGTGGCACGCCGTTTCGGAGGCCGGATCTGGCCCGGTTTTTCCGCGGCACGCCGTTTCCGGCCCGGTTTTTCCGCGGCACGCCGTTTCGGAGGCCGGATCCGGCCCGGTTTTTCCGCGGCACGCCGTTTCCGGCCCGGTTTTCCGCGGCACGCCGTTTCGGAGGCCGGATCCGGCCCGGTTTTTCCGCGGCACGCCGTTTCCGGCCCGGTTTTTCCGTGGCACGCCGTTTCGGAGGCCGGATCTGGCCCGGTTTTTCCGCGGCACGCCGTTTCCGGCCCGGTTTTTCTGCGGCACGCCGTTTCGGAGGCCGGATCCGGCCCGGTTTTTCCGCGGCACGCCGTTTCCGGCCCGGTTTTTCCGCGGCACGCCGTTTCGGAGGCCGGATCCGGCCCGGTTTTTCTGCGGCACGCCGTTTCGGAGGCCGGATCCGGCCCGGTTTTTCCGCGGCACGCCGTTTCCGGCCCGGTTTTTCCACGGCACGCCGTTTCGGAGGCCGGATCCGGCCCGGTTTTTCCGCGGCACGCCGTTTCGAGGCCGGATCCGGCCCGGTTTTTCCGCGGCACGCCGTTTCCGGCCCGGTTTTTCCGCGGCACGCCGTTTCGGAGGCCGGATCCGGCCCGGTTTTTCCGCGGCACGCCGTTTCCGGCCCGGTTTTTCCGCGGCACGCCGTTTCGGAGGCCGGATCCGGCCCGGTTTTTCCGCGGCACGCCGTTTCGGAGGCCGGATCCGGCCCGGTTTTTCCGCGGCACGCCGTTTCGGAGGCCGGATCCGGCCCGGTTTTTCCGCGGCACGCCGTTTCGGAGGCCGGATCCGGCCCGGTTTTTCCGCGGCACGCCGTTTCGGAGGCCGGATCCGGCCCGGTTTTTCCGCCGCACGCCGTTTCCGGCCCGGTTTTTCCGCGGCACGCCGTTTCGGAGGCCGGATCTGGCCCGGTTTTTCCGCGGCACGCCGTTTCCGGCCCGGTTTTTCCGCGGCACGCCGTTTCGGAGGCCGGATCCGGCCCGGTTTTTCCGCGGCACGCCGTTTCCAGCCCGGTTTTTTCCGCGGCACGCCGTTTCGGAGGCCGGATCCGGCCCGGTTTTTCCGCGGCACGCCGTTTCCGGCCCGGTTTTTTCCGCGGCACGCCGTTTCGGAGGCCGGATCTGGCCCGGTTTTTCTGCGGCACGCCGTTTCCGGCCCGGTTTTTCCGCGGCACGCCGTTTCGGAGGCCGGATCCGGCCCGGTTTTTCCGTGGCACGCCGTTTCGGAGTCCGGATCCGGCCCGGTTTTTCCGCGGCACGCCGTTTCGGAGGCCGGATCCGGCCCGGTTTTTCCGCGGCACGCCGTTTCCGGCCCGGTTTTTCCGCGGCACGCCGTTTCGGAGGCCGGATCCGGCCCGGTTTTTCCGCGGCACGCCGTTTCCGGCCCGGTTTTTCCGCGGCACGCCGTTTCCGGCCCGGTTTTTCCGCGGCACGCCGTTTCGGAGGCCGGATCCGGCCCGGTTTTTCTGCGGCACGCCGTTTCGGAGGCCGGATCCGGCCCGGTTTTTCCGCGGCACGCCGTTTCCGGCCCGGTTTTTCCGCGGCACGCCGTTTCGGAGGCCGGATCCGGCCCGGTTTTTCCGCGGCACGCCGTTTCGGAGGCCGGATCCGGCCCGGTTTTTCCGCGGCACGCCGTTTCCGGCCCGGTTTTTCCGCGGCACGCCGTTTCGGAGGCCGGATCCGGCCCGGTTTTTCCGCGGCACGCCGTTTCCGGCCCGGTTATTCCGCGGCACGCCGTTTCGGAGGCCGGATCCGGCCCGGTTTTTCCGTGGCACGCCGTTTCGGAGGCCGGATCCGGCCCGGTTTTTCCGCGGCACGCCGTTTCCGGCCCGGTTTTTCCGCGGCACGCCGTTTCGGAGGCCGGATCCGGCCCGGTTTTTCCGCGGCACGCCGTTTCCGGCCCGGTTTTTCCGCGGCACGCCGTTTCCGGCCCGGTTTTTCCGCGGCACGCCGTTTCGGAGGCCGGATCCGGCCCGGTTTTTCTGCGGCACGCCGTTTTCGGAGGCCGGATCCGGCCCGGTTTTTCCGCGGCACGCCGTTTCCGGCCCAGTTTTTCCGCGGCACGCCGTTTCGGAGGCCGGATCCGGCCTGGTTTTTCCGCGGCACGCCGTTTCGGAGGCCGGATCCGGCCCGGTTTTTCCGCGGCACGCCGTTTCCGGCCCGGTTTTTCCGCGGCACGCCGTTTCGGAGGCCGGATCTGGCCCGGTTTTTTCCGCGGCACGCCGTTTCCGGCCCGGTTTTTCCGCGGCACGCCGTTTCGGAGGCCGGATCCGGCCCGGTTTTTCCGCGGCACGCCGTTTCCAGCCCGGTTTTTCCGCGGCACGCCGTTTCGGAGGCCGGATCCGGCCCGGTTTTTCCGCGGCACGCCGTTTCCGGCCCGGTTTTTCCGCGGCACGCCGTTTCGGAGGCCGGATCTGGCCCGGTTTTTCTGCGGCACGCCGTTTCCGGCCCGGTTTTTCCGCGGCACGCCGTTTCGGAGGCCGGATCCGGCCCGGTTTTTCCGTGGCACGCCGTTTCGGAGTCCGGATCCGGCCCGGTTTTTCCGCGGCACGCCGTTTCGGAGGCCGGATCCGGCCCGGTTTTTCCGCGGCACGCCGTTTCCGGCCCGGTTTTTCCGCGGCACGCCGTTTCGGAGGCCGGATCCGGCCCGGTTTTTCCGCGGCACGCCGTTTCCGGCCCGGTTTTTCCGCGGCACGCCGTTTCGGAGGCCGGATCCGGCCCGGTTTTTCTGCGGCACGCCGTTTCGGAGGCCGGATCCGGCCCGGTTTTTCCGCGGCACGCCGTTTCCGGCCCGGTTTTTCCGCGGCACGCCGTTTCGGAGGCCGGATCCGGCCCCGGTTTTTCCGCGGCACGCCGTTTCGGAGGCCGGATCCGGCCCGGTTTTTCCGCGGCACGCCGTTTCGGAGGCTGGATCCGGCCCGGTTTTTCTGCGGCACGCCGTTTCGGAGGCCGGATCCGGCCCGGTTTTTCCGCGGCACGCCGTTTCCGGCCCAGTTTTTCCGCGGCACGCCGTTTCGGAGGCCGGATCCGGCCGGTTTTTCCGCGGCACGCCGTTTCGGAGGCCGGATCCGGCCCGGTTTTTCCGCGGCACGCCGTTTCCGGCCCGGTTTTTCCGCGGCACGCCGTTTCGGAGGCCGGATCCGGCCCGGTTTTTCCGCGGCACGCCGTTTCCGGCCTGGTTTTTCCGTGGCACGCCGTTTCGGAGGCCGGATCTGGCCCGGTTTTTCCGCGGCACGCCGTTTCCGGCCCGGTTTTTCCGCGGCACGCTGTTTCGGAGGCCGGATCCGGCCCGGTTTTTCCGCGGCACGCCGTTTCCGGCCCGGTTTTTTCCGCGGCACGCCGTTTCCGGCCCGGTTTTTCCGTGGCACGCCGTTTCGGAGTCCGGATCCGGCCCGGTTTTTCTGCGGCACGCCGTTTCGGAGGCCGGATCCGGCCCGGTTTTTCCGCGGCACGCCGTTTCCGGCCCGGTTTTTCCGCGGCACGCCGTTTCGGAGGCCGGATCCGGCCCGGTTTTTTCCGCGGCACGCCGTTTCGGAGGCCGGATCCGGCCCGGTTTTTCCGCGGCACGCCGTTTCCGGCCCGGTTTTTCCGCGGCACGCCGTTTCGGAGGCCGGATCCGGCCCGGTTTTTCCGCGGCACGCCGTTTCCGGCCCGGTTTTTCCGCGGCACGCCGTTTCGGAGGCCGGATCCGGCCCGGTTTTTCCGCGGCACGCCGTTTCGGAGGCCGGATCCGGCCCGGTTTTTCCGCGGCATGCCGTTTCGGAGGCCGGATCCGGCCCGGTTTTTCCGCGGCACGCCGTTTCGGAGGCCGGATCCGGCCCGGTTTTTCCGCGGCACGCCGTTTCGGAGGCCGGATCTGGCCCGGTTTTTCCGCGGCACGCCGTTTCGGAGGCCGGATCCGGCCCGGTTTTTCCGCCGCACGCCGTTTCCGGCCCGGTTTTTCCGCGGCACGCCGTTTCGGAGGCCGGATCCGGCCCGGTTTTTCCGCGGCACGCCGTTTCCGGCCCGGTTTTTCCGCGGCACGCCGTTTCGGAGGCCGGATCTGGCCCGGTTTTTCCGCGGCACGCCGTTTCCGGCCCGGTTTTTCCGCGGCACGCCGTTTCGGAGGCCGGATCCGGCCCGGTTTTTCCGCGGCACGCCGTTTCCAGCCCGGTTTTTGCGCGGCACGCCGTTTCGGAGGCCGGATCCGGCCCGGTTTTTCCGCGGCACGCCGTTTCCGGCCCGGTTTTTCCGCGGCACGCCGTTTCGGAGGCCGGATCCGGCCCGGTTTTTCCGTGGCACGCCGTTTCGGAGGCCGGATCCGGCCCGGTTTTTCCGCGGCACGCCGTTTCGGAGGCCGTTTCCGGCCCGGTTTTTCCGCGGCACGCCGTTTCCGGCCCGGTTTTTCCGCGGCACGCCGTTTCGGAGGCCGGATCCGGCCCGGTTTTTCCGCGGCACGCCGTTTCCGGCCCGGTTTTTCCGCGGCACGCCGTTTCCGGCCCGGTTTTTCCGCGGCACGCCGTTTCGGAGGCCGGATCCAGGCCCGGTTTTTCTGCGGCACGCCGTTTCGGAGGCCGGATCCGGCCCGGTTTTTCCGCGGCACGCCGTTTCCGGCCCGGTTTTTCCGCGGCACGCCGTTTCGGAGGCCGGATCCGGCCCGGTTTTTCCGCGGCACGCCGTTTCGGAGGCCGGATCCGGCCCGGTTTTTCCGCGGCACGCCGTTTCCGGCCCGGTTTTTTCCGCGGCACGCCGTTTCGGAGGCCGGATCCGGCCCGGTTTTTCCGCGGCACGCCGTTTCCGGCCCGGTTTTTCCGCGGCACGCCGTTTCGGAGGCCGGATCCGGCCCGGTTTTTTCCGTGGCACGCCGTTTCGGAGGCCGGATCCGGCCCGGTTTTTCCGCGGCACGCCGTTTCGGAGGCCGGATCCGGCCCGGTTTTTACGCGGCACGCCGTTTCCGGCCCGGTTTTTCCGCGGCACGCCGTTTCGGAGGCCGGATCCGGCCCGGTTTTTCCGCGGCACGCCGTTTCCGGCCCGGTTTTTCCGCGGCACGCCGTTTCCGGCCCGTTTTTTCCGCGGCACGCCGTTTCGGAGGCCGGATCCGGCCCGGTTTTTCTGCGGCACGCCGTTTCGGAGGCCGGATCTGGCCCGGTTTTTCCGCGGCACGCCGTTTCCGGCCCAGTTTTTCCGCGGCACGCCGTTTCGGAGGCCGGATCCGGCCCGGTTTTTCCGCGGCACGCCGTTTCGGAGGCCGGATCCGGCCCGGTTTTTCCGCGGCACGCCGTTTCCGGCCCGGTTTTTTCCGCGGCACGCCGTTTCGGAGGCCGGATCCGGCCGGTTTTTCCGCGGCACGCCGTTTCCGGCCCGGTTTTTTCCGTGGCACGCCGTTTCGGAGGCCGGATCCGGCCGGTTTTTCCGCGGCACGCCGTTTCGGAGGCCGGATCCGGCCCGGTTTTTCCGCGGCACGCCGTTTCCGGCCCGGTTTTTCCGCGGCACGCCGTTTCGGAGGCCGGATCCGGCCCGGTTTTTCTGCGGCACGCCGTTTCGGAGGCCGGATCCGGCCCGGTTTTTCCGCGGCACGCCGTTTCCGGCCCGGTTTTTCCGCGGCACGCCGTTTCGGAGGCCGGATCCGGCCCGGTTTTTCCGCGGCACGCCGTTTCGGAGGCCGGATCCGGCCCGGTTTTTCCGCGGCACGCCGTTTCGGAGGCTGGATCCGGCCCGGTTTTCTGCGGCACGCCGTTTTCGGAGGCCGGATCCGGCCCGGTTTTTCCGCGGCACGCCGTTTCCGGCCCAGTTTTTCCGCGGCACGCAGTTTCGGAGGCCGGATCCGGCCCGGTTTTTCCGCGGCACGCCGTTTCGGAGGCCGGATCCGGCCCGGTTTTTCCGCGGCACGCCGTTTCCGGCCCGGTTTTTCCGCGGCACGCCGTTTCGGAGGCCGGATCCGGCCCGGTTTTTCCGCGGCACGCCGTTTCCGGCCTGTTTTTTCCGTGGCACGCCGTTTCGGAGGCCGGATCTGGCCCGGTTTTTCCGCGGCACGCCGTTTCCGGCCCGGTTTTTCCGCGGCACGCTGTTTCGGAGGCCGGATCCGGCCCGGTTTTTGCCGCGGCACGCCGTTTCCGGCCCGGTTTTTCCACGGCACGCCGTTTCGGAGGCCGGATCCGGCCCGGTTTTTCTGCGGCACGCCGTTTCGGAGGCCGGATCCGGCCCGGTTTTTCCGCGGCACGCCGTTTCCGGCCCGGTTTTTTCCGCGGCACGCCGTTTCGGAGGCCGGATCCGGCCCGGTTTTTTCCGCGGCACGCCGTTTCGGAGGCCGGATCCGGCCCGGTTTTTCCGCGGCACGCCGTTTCCGGCCCGGTTTTTCCGCGGCACGCCGTTTCGGAGGCCGGATCCGGCCCGGTTTTTCCGCGGCACGCCATTTCCGGCCCGGTTTTTCCGCGGCACGCCGTTTCGGAGGCCGGATCCGGCCCGGTTTTTCCGCGGCACGCCGTTTCGGAGGCCGGATCCGGCCCGGTTTTCCGCGGCATGCCGTTTCGGAGGCCGGATCCGGCCCGGTTTTTCCGCGGCACGCCGTTTCGGAGGCCGGATCCGGCCCGGTTTTTTCCGCGGCACGCCGTTTCGGAGGCCGGATCTGGCCCGGTTTTTCCGCGGCACGCCGTTTCGGAGGCCGGATCCGGCCCGGTTTTTCCGCCGCACGCCGTTTCCGGCCGGTTTTTCCGCGGCACGCCGTTTCGGAGGCCGGATCCGGCCCGGTTTTTCCGCGGCACGCCGTTTCCGGCCCGGTTTTTCCGCGGCACGCCGTTTCGGAGGCCGGATCTGGCCCGGTTTTTCCGCGGCACGCCGTTTCCGGCCCGGTTTTTTCCGCGGCACGCCGTTTCGGAGGCCGGATCCGGCCCGGTTTTTCCGCGGCACGCCGTTTCCAGCCCGGTTTTTCCGCGGCACGCCGTTTCGGAGGCCGGATCTGGCCCGGTTTTTCCGCGGCACGCCGTTTCCGGCCCGGTTTTTCCGCGGCACGCCGTTTCGGAGGCCGGATCCGGCCCGGTTTTTTCCGTGGCACGCCGTTTCGGAGGCCGGATCCGGCCCGGTTTTTCCGCGGCACGCCGTTTCGGAGGCCGTTTCCGGCCCGATTTTTCCGCGGCACGCCGTTTCCGGCCCGGTTTTTTCCGCGGCACGCCGTTTCGGAGGCCGGATCCGGCCCGGTTTTTCCGCGGCACGCCGTTTCCGTTTCCGGCCCGGTTTTTCCGCGGCACGCCGTTTCGGAGGCCGGATCCGGCCCGGTTTTTCTGCGGCACGCCGTTTCGGAGGCCGGATCCGGCCCGGTTTTTCCGCGGCACGCCGTTTCCGGCCCGGTTTTTCCGCGGCACGCCGTTTCGGAGGCCGGATCCGGCCCGGTTTTTCCGCGGCACGCCGTTTCGGAGGCCGGATCCGGCCCGGGTTTTTCCGCGGCACGCCGTTTCCGGCCCGGTTTTTTCCGCGGCACGCCGTTTCGGAGGCCGGATCCGGCCCGGTTTTTCCGCGGCACGCCGTTTCCGGCCCGGTTTTTCCGCGGCACGCCGTTTCGGAGGCCGGATCCGGCCCGGTTTTTCCGTGGCACGCCGTTTCGGAGGCCGGATCCGGCCCGGTTTTTCCGCGGCACGCCGTTTCGGAGGCCGGATCCGGCCCGGTTTTTACGCGGCACGCCGTTTCCCGGCCCGGTTTTTCCGCGGCACGCCGTTTCGGAGGCCGGATCCGGCCCGGTTTTTCCGCGGCACGCCGTTTCCGGCCCGGTTTTTCCGCGGCACGCCGTTTCCGGCCCGTTTTTTTTCCGCGGCACGCCGTTTCGGAGGCCGGATCCGGCCGGTTTTTCTGCGGCACGCCGTTTCGGAGGCCGGATCTGGCCCCGGTTTTTCCGCGGCACGCCGTTTCGGAGGCCGGGATCCGGCCCGGTTTTTTCCGCGGCACGCCGTTTCGGAGGCCGGATCCGGCCCGGTTTTTCCGCGGCACGCCGTTTTCGGAGGCTGGATCCGGCCCGGTTTTTCTGCGGCACGCCGTTTCGGAGGCCGGATCCGGCCCGGTTTTTCCGCGGCACGCCGTTTCGGCCCAGTTTTTCCGCGGCACGCCGTTTCGGAGGCCGGATCCGGCCCGGTTTTTCCGCGGCACGCCGTTCGGAGGCCGGATCCGGCCCGGTTTTTTCCGCGGCACGCCGTTTCCGGCCCGGTTTTTCCGCGGCACGCCGTTTCGGAGGCCGGATCCGGCCCGGTTTTTCCGCGGCACGCCGTTTCCGGCCTGGTTTTTTTCCGCTGGCACGCCGTTTCGGAGGCCGGATCCGGCCCGGTTTTTTCCGCGCACGCCGTTTCCGGCCCGGTTTTTCGCGGCACGCTGTTTCGGAGGCCGGATCCGGCCCGGTTTTTCCGCGGCACGCCGTTTCCGGACCGGTTTTTTTCCGCGCACGCCGTTTCCGGCCCGGTTTGGTTCCACGGCACGCCGTTTCGGAGGCCGGATCCGGCCCGGTTTTTCTGCGGCACGCCGTTTCGGAGGCCGGATCCGGCCCGGTTTTTCCGCGGCACGCCGTTTCCGGCCCGGTTTTTTTTCCGCGGCACGCCGTTTTCGGAGGCCGGATCCGGCCCGGTTTTTTCCGCGGCACGCCGTTTCGGAGGCCGGATTCCGGCCCGGTTTTTTCCGCGGCACGCCGTTTCCGGCCCGGTTTTTCCGCGGCACCGCCGTTTCGGAGGCCGGATCAGGCCGGTTTTTCCGCGGCACGCCGTTTCCGGCCCGGTTTTTCCGCGGCACGCCGTTTCGGAGGCCGGATCCGGCCCGGTTTTTCCGCGGCACGCCGTTTCGGAGGCCGGATCCGGCCCGGTTTTTCCGCGGCATGCCGTTTCGGAGGCCGGATCCGGCCCGTTTTTTCCGCGGCACGCCGTTTCGGAGGCCGGATCCGGCCCGGTTTTTCCGCGGCACGCCGTTTCGGAGGCCGGATCTGGCCCGGTTTTTCCGCGGCACGCCGTTTCGGAGGCCGGATCCGGCCCGGTTTTTTCCGCCGCACGCCGTTTCCGGCCCGGTTTTTCCGCGGCACGCCGTTTCGGAGGCCGGATCCGGCCCGGTTTTTCCGCGGCACGCCGTTTCCGGCCCGGGTTTTTCCGCGGCAACGCCGTTTCGGAGGCCGGATCTGGCCCGGTTTTTCCGCGGCACGCCGTTTCCGGCCCGGTTTTTCCGCGGCACGCCGTTTCGGAGGCCGGATCCGGCCCGGTTTTTCCGCGGCACGCCGTTTCCAGCCCGGTTTTTTCCGCGGCACGCCGTTTCGGAGGCCGGATCTGGCCCGGTTTTTTCCGCGGCACGCCGTTTCCGGCCCGGTTTTTCCGCGGCACGCCGTTTTCGGAGGCCGGATCCGGCCCGGTTTTTTCCGTGGCACGCCGTTTCGGAGGCCGGATCCGGCCCGGTTTTTCCGCGGCACGCCGTTTCGGAGGCCGTTTCGGCCCGGTTTTTCGCGGCAACGCCGTTTCCGGCCCGGTTTTTCCGCGGCACGCCCGTTTCGGGAGGCCGGATCCGGCCCGGTTTTCCGCGGCACGCCGTTTCCGGCCCGGTTTTTCCGCGGCACGCCGTTTCCGGCCCGGTTTTTCCGCGGCACGCCGTTTCGGAGGCCGGATCCGGCCCGGTTTTTTTCTGCGGCACGCCGTTTCGGAGGCCGGATCCGGCCCGGTTTTTCCGCGGCACGCCGTTTCCGGCCCGGTTTTTCCGCGGCACGCCGTTTCGGAGGCCGGATCCGGCCCGGTTTTTTCCGCGGCACGCCGTTTCGGAGGCCGGATCCGGCCCGGTTTTTCCGCGGCACGCCGTTTCCGGCCCGGTTTTTTTCCGCGGCACGCCGTTTCGGAGGCCGGATCCGGCCCGGTTTTTTCCGCGGCACGCCGTTTCCGGCCCGGTTTTTTCCGCGGCACGCCGTTTCGGAGGCCGGATCCGGCCCGGTTTTTTCCGTGGCACGCCGTTTCGGAGGCCGGATCCGGCCCGGTTTTTTTCCGCGGCACGCCGTTTCGGAGGCCGGATCCGGCCCGGTTTTTTACGCGGCACGCCGTTTCCGGCCCGGTTTTTTCCGCGGCACGCCGTTTCGGAGGCCGGATCCGGCCCGGTTTTTTCCGCGGCACGCCGTTTCCGGCCCGGTTTTTCCGCGGCACGCCGTTTCCGGCCCGTTTTTTCCGCGGCACGCCGTTTTCGGAGGCCGGATCCGGCCCGGTTTTTCCTGCGGCACGCCGTTTCGGAGGCCGGATCTGGCCCGGTTTTTCCGCGGCACGCCGTTTCCGGCCCAGTTTTTTCCGCGGCACGCCGTTTCGGAGGCCGGATCCGGCCCGGTTTTTCCGCGGCACGCCGTTTCGGAGGCCGGATCCGGCCCGGTTTTTTCCGCGGCACGCCGTTTCCGGCCCGGTTTTTCCGCGGCATGCCGTTTCGGAGGCCGGATCCGGCCCGGTTTTTCCGCGGCACGCCGTTTCGGGCCCGGTTTTTACGCGGCACGCCGTTTCGGAGGCCGGATCCGGCCCGGTTTTTCCGCGGCACGCCGTTTCGGAGGCCGGATCCGGCCCGGTTTTTTCCGCAGCACGCCGTTTCCGGCCTGGTTTTTTCCGCGGCACGCCGTTTCCGGCCCGGTTTTTCCGCGGCACGCCGTTTCGGAGGCCGGATCCGGCCCGGTTTTTCCGCGGCACGCCGTTTCGGAGGCCGGATCCGGCCCGGTTTTTTTTCCGCGGCACGCCGTTTCGGAGGCCGGTTTTTCCGCGGCACGCCGTTTCGGAGGCCGGATCCGGCCCGGTTTTTCTGCGGCACGCCGTTTCGGAGGCCGGATCCGGGCCCGGTTTTTCCGCGGCACGCCGTTTCGGAGGCCGGATCCGGCCCGGTTTTTACGCGGCACGCCGTTTCCGGCCCGGTTTTTCCGCGGCACGCCGTTTCGGAGGCCGGATCCGGCCCGGTTTTTTCCGTGGCACGCCGTTTCGGAGGCCGGATCCGGCCCGGTTTTTCCGCGGCACGCCGTTTCGGAGGCCGTTTCCGGCCCGGTTTTTCCGCGGCACGCCGTTTTCCGGCCCGGTTTTTTCCGCGGCACGCCGTTTCGGAGGCCGGATCCGGCCCGGTTTTTTCCGCGGCACGCCGTTTCCGGCCCGGTTTTTTCCGCGGCACGCCGTTTCGGAGGCCGGATCCGGCCCGGTTTTTCTGCGGCACGCCTTTTCGGAGGCCGGATCCGGCCCGGTTTTTCCGCGGCACGCCGTTTCCGGCCCGGTTTTTTTTCCGCGGCACGCCGTTTCGGAGGCCGGATCCGGCCCGGTTTTTCCGCGGCACGCCGTTTCGGAGGGCCGGATCCGGCCCGGTTTTTTCCGCGGCACGCCGTTTCCGGCCCGGTTTTTTCCGCGGCACGCCGTTTCGGAGGCCGGATCCGGCCCGGTTTTTCCGCGGCACGCCGTTTCCGGCCCGGTTTTTTCCGCGGCACGCCGTTTCGGAGGCCGGATCCGGCCCGGTTTTTCCGTGGCACGCCGTTTCGGAGGCCGGATCCGGCCCGGTTTTTCCGCGGCACGCCGTTTCGGAGGCCGGATCCGGCCCGGTTTTTACGCGGCACGCCGTTTCCGGCCCGGTTTTTCCGCGGCACGCCGTTTCGGAGGCCGGATCCGGCCCGGTTTTCCGCGGCACGCCGTTTCCGGCCCGGTTTTTCCGCGGCACGCCGTTTCCGGCCCGTTTTTTTTTCCGCGGCACGCCGTTTCGGAGGCCGGATCCGGCCCGGTTTTTTCTGCGGCACGCCGTTTCGGAGGCCGGATCTGGCCCGGTTTTTCCGCGGCACGCCGTTTCCGGCCCAGTTTTTCCGCGGCACGCCGTTTCGGAGGCCGGATCCGGCCCGGTTTTTCCGCGGCACGCCGTTTCGGAGGCCGGATCCGGCCCGGTTTTTCCGCGGCACGCCCGTTTCCGGCCCGGTTTTTTCCGCGGCATGCCGTTTCGGAGGCCGGATCCGGCCCGGTTTTTTCCGCGGCACGCCGTTTCGGGCCCGGTTTTTTACGCGGGCACGCCGTTTCGGAGGCCGGATCCGGCCCGGTTTTTCCGCGGCACGCCGTTTCGGAGGCCGGATCCGGCCCGGTTTTTCCGCAGCACGCCGTTTCCGGCCTGGTTTTTCCGCGGCACGCCGTTTCCGGCCCGGTTTTTTCCGCGGCACGCCGTTTCGGAGGCCGGATCCGGCCCGGTTTTTTCCGCGGCACGCCGTTTCGGAGGCCGGATCCGGCCCGGTTTTTCCGCGGCACGCCGTTTCGGAGGCCGGTTTTTTTCCGCGGCACGCCGTTTCGGAGGCCGGATCCGGCCCGGTTTTTCTGCGGCACGCCGTTTCCGGCCCGGTTTTTCCGCGGCACGCCGTTTCGGAGTCCGGATCCGGCCCGGTTTTTTCCGTGGCACGCCGTTTCGGAGGCCGGATCCGGCCCGGTTTTTTCCGCGGCACGCCGTTTCGGAGGCCGGATCCGGCCCGGTTTTTACGCGGCACGCCGTTTCCGGCCCGGTTTTTCCGCAGCACGCCATTTCGGAGGACGGATCCGGCCCGGTTTTTCCGCGGCACGCCGTTTCCGGCCCGGTTTTTCCGCGGCACGCCGTTTCCGGCCCGGTTTTTCCGCGGCACGCCGTTTCGGAGGCGGATCCGGCCCGGTTTTTCTGCGGCACGCCGTTTCGGAGGCCGGATCCGGCCCGGTTTTTTCCGCGGCACGCCGTTTCCGGCCCGGTTTTTCCGCGGCACGCCGTTTCGGAGGCTGGATCCGGCCCGGTTTTTTACGCGGCACGCCGTTTCGGAGGCCGGATCCGGCCCGGTTTTTCCGCGGCACGCCGTTTCCGGCCCGGTTTTTCCGCGGCACGCCGTTTCGGAGGCCGGATCCGGCCCGGTTTTTCCGCGGCACGCCGTTTCGGAGGCCGGATCCGGCCCGGTTTTTCCGCGGCACGCCGTTTCCGGCCCGGTTTTTCCGCGGCACGCCGTTTCGGAGGCCGGATCCGGCCCGGTTTTTCCGCGGCACGCCGTTTCCGGCCCGGTTTTTTCCGCGGCACGCCGTTTCGGAGGCCGGATCCGGCCCGGTTTTTCCGCGGCACGCCGTTTCGGAGGCCGGATCTGGCCCGGTTTTTTCCGCGGCACGCCGTTTCGGAGGCCGGATCCGGCCCGGTTTTTCCGCGGCACGCCGTTTCGGAGGCCGGATCCGGCCCGGTTTTTCCGCGGCACGCCGTTTCGGAGGCCGGATCCGGCCCGGTTTTTCCGCGGCACGCCGTTTCCGGCCCTGTTTTTCTGCGGCACGCCGTTTCGGAGGCCGGATCCGTCCCGGTTTTTCCGCGGCACGCCGTTTCCGGCCCGGTTTTTTCCGCGGCACGCCGTTTCGGAGGCCGGATCCGGGCCCGGTTTTTCCGCGGCACGCCGTTTCCGGCCCGGTTTTTTCCGCGGCACGCCGTTTCCGGCCCGGTTTTTCCGCGGCACGCCGTTTCGGAGGCCGGATCCAGCCCGGTTTTTCCGCGGCACGCCGTTTCGGAGGCCGGATCCGGCCCGGTTTTTCCGCGGCACGCCGTTTCCGGCCCGGTTTTTCCGCGGCACGCCGTTTCAGAGGCCGGATCCGGCCCGGTTTTTCCGCGGCACGCCGTTTCGGAGGCCGGATCCGGCCCGGTTTTTTCCGCGGCACGCCGTTTCCGCCCGGTTTTTCCGCGGCACGCCGTTCGGAGGCCGGATCCGGCCCGGTTTTTCCGCGGCACGCCATTTCGCAGGCCGGATCCGGCCCGGTTTTTCCGCGGCACGCCGTTTCCGGCCCGGTTTTTTCCGCGGCACGCCGTTTCGGAGGCCGGATCCGGCCCGGTTTTTCCGCGGCACGCCGTTTCGGAGGCCGGATCCGGCCCGGGTTTTTCCGCGGCACGCCGTTTCCGGCCCGGTTTTTCCGCGGCACGCCGTTTCGGAGGCCGGATCCGGCCCGGTTTTTCCGCGGCACGCCGTTTCGGAGGCCGGATCCGGCCCGGTTTTTTACGCGGCACGCCGTTTCCGGCCCGGTTTTTTTCCGCGGCACGCCGTTTCGGAGGCCGGATCCGGCCCGGTTTTTCCGCGGCACGCCGTTTCGGAGGCCGGATCCGGCCCGGTTTTTCCGCGGCACGCCGTTTTGGAGGCCGGATCTGGCCCGTTTTTTCCGCGGCACGCCGTTTCGGAGGCCGGATCCGGCCCGGTTTTTTCCGCAGCACGCCGTTTCCGCCTGGTTTTTCCGCGGCACGCCGTTTCCGGCCCGGGTTTTTTCCGCGGCACGCCGTTTCGGAGGCCGGATCCGGCCCGGTTTTTCCGCGGCACGGCCGTTTCGGAGGCCGGATCCGGCCGGTTTTTCCGCGGCACGCCGTTTCGGAGGCCGGTTTTTCCGCGGCACGCCGTTTTCGGAGGCCGGATCCGGCCCGGTTTTTCTGCGGCACGCCGTTTCCGTCCCGGTTTTTCCGCGGCACGCCGTTTCGGAGGCCGGATCCGGCCCGGGTTTTTACGCGGCACGCCGTTTCCGGCCCGGTTTTTCCGCAGCACGCCATTTCGGAGGACGGATCCGGCCCGGTTTTTTCCGCGGCACGCCGTTTCCGGCCCGGTTTTTTCCGCGGCACGCCGTTTCCGGCCCGGTTTTTTCGCGGCACGCCGTTTCGGAGGCCGATCCGGCCCGGTTTTTCCGCGGCACGCCGTTTCGGGAGGAGCCGGATCCGGCCCGGTTTTTCCGCGGCACGCCGTTTCCGGCCCGGTTTTTCCGCGGCACGCCGTTTCGGAGGCCGGATCCGGCCCGGTTTTTCCGCGGCACGCCGTTTCCGGCCGGTTTTTCCGCGGCACGCCGTTTCGGAGGCCGGATCCGGCCCGGTTTTTCCGCGGCACGCCGTTTCGGAGGCCGGATCTGGCCCGGTTTTTCCGCGGCACGCCGTTTCGGAGGCCGGATCCGGCCCGGTTTTTCCGCGGCACGCCGTTTCGGAGGCCGGATCCGGCCCGGTTTTTCCGCGGCACGCCGTTTCGGAGGCCGGATCCGGCCCGGTTTTTCCGCGGCACGCCGTTTCCGGCCCGGTTTTTCTCTGCGGCACGCCGTTTCGGAGGCCGGATCCGGCCCGGTTTTTCCGCGGCACGCCGTTTCCGGCCCGGTTTTTCTGCGGCACGCCGTTTCGGAGGCCGGATCCGTCCCGGTTTTTCCGCGGCACGCCGTTTCCGGCCCGGTTTTTCCGCGGCACGCCGTTTCGGAGGCCGGATCCGGCCCGGTTTTTCCGCGGCACGCCGTTTCCGGCCCGGTTTTTCCGCGGCACGCCGTTTCGGCCCGGTTTTTCCGCGGCACGCCGTTTCGGAGGCCGGATCCAGCCCGGTTTTTTCCGCGGCACGCCGTTTCGGAGGCCGGATCCGGCCCGGTTTTTCCGGCGGCACGCCGTTTCCGGCCCGGTTTTTTCCGCGGCACGCCGTTTCAGAGGCCGGATCCGGCCCGGTTTTTTCCGTGGCACGCCGTTTCGGAGGCCGGATCCGGCCCGGTTTTTACGCGGCACGCCGTTTCCGGCCCGGTTTTTTTCCGCGGCACGCCGTTTCGGAGGCCGGATCCGGCCCGGTTTTTTCCGCGGCACGCCATTTCGCAGGCCGGATCCGGCCCGGTTTTGCCGCGGCACGCCGTTTCCGGCCCGGTTTTTCCGCGGCACGCCGTTTCGGAGGCCGGATCCGGCCCGGTTTTTTCCGCGGCACGCCGTTTCGGAGGCCGGATCCGCCCGGTTTTTTCCGCGGCACGCCGTTTCCGGCCCGGTTTTTTCCGCGGCACGCCGTTTCGGAGGCCGGATCCGGCCCGGTTTTTACGCGGCACGCCGTTTCGGAGGCCGGATCCGGCCCGGTTTTTACGCGGCACGCCGTTTCCGGCCCGGTTTTTTCCGCGGCACCGCCGTTTCGGAGGCGGATCCGGCCCGGTTTTTCCGCGGCACGCCGTTTCGGAGGCCGGATCCGGCCCGGTTTTTCCGCGGCACGCCGTTTTGGAGGCCGGATCTGGCTCGGTTTTTTCCGCGGCACGCCGTTTCGGAGGCCGGATCCGGCCCGGTTTTTCCGCGGCACACCGTTTCCGGCCCGGTTTTTCTGCGGCACGCCGTTTCGGAGGCCGGATCCGGCCCGTTTTTTTACGCGGCACGCCGTTTCCGGCCCGGTTTTTCCGCGGCACGCCGTTTCGGAGGCCGGATCCGGCCCGGTTTTTCCGCGGCACGCCGTTTCCGGCCCGGTTTTTTTCCGCGGCACGCCGTTTCGGAGGCCGGATCCGGCCCGGTTTTTCCGCGGCACGCCGTTTCGGAGGCTGGATCCGGCCCGGTTTTTCCGCGGCACGCCGTTTCGGAGGCCGGACCTGGCCCAGTTTTTCCGCGGCACGCCGTTTCGGAGGCCGGATCCGGCCCGGTTTTTCCGCGGCACGCCGTTTCCGGCCAGGTTTTTCTGCGGCACGCCGTTTCGGAGGCCGGATCCGGCCCGGTTTTTTCCGCGGCACGCCGTTTCCGGCCCGGTTTTTTCCGCGGCACGCCGTTTCGGAGGCCGGATCCGGCCCGGGTTTTTCCGCGGCACGCCGTTTCGGCCCGGTTTTTCCGCGGCACGCCGTTTCGGAGGCCGGATCCGGCCCGGTTTTTTCCGCGGCACGCCGTTTCGGAGGCCGGATCCGGCCCGGTTTTTTCCGCGGCACGCCGTTTCCGGCCCGGTTTTTCCGCGGCACGCCGTTTCGGAGGCCGGATCCGGCCCGGTTTTTTCTGCGGCACGCCGTTTCGGAGGCCAGATCCGGCCCGGTTTTTCCGCGGCACGCCGTTTCCGGCCCGGTTTTTTTCCGCGGCACGCCGTTTCCGGCCAGGTTTTTCTGCGGCACGCCGTTTCGGAGGCCGGATTCCGGCCAGGTTTTGCCGCGGCACGCCGTTTCGGAGGCCGGATCCGGCCCGGTTTTTCCGCGGCACGCCGTTTCCGGCCCGGTTTTTCCGCGGCACGCCGTTTCCGGCCCGGTTTTTCCGCGGCACGCCGTTTCGGAGGCGGATCCGGCCCGGTTTTTACGCGGCACGCCGTTTCCGGCCCGGTTTTT
The DNA here is from genome assembly GCF_949628215.1 of Phalacrocorax aristotelis. Classification (NCBI taxonomy): domain Eukaryota; kingdom Metazoa; phylum Chordata; class Aves; order Suliformes; family Phalacrocoracidae; genus Phalacrocorax; species Phalacrocorax aristotelis. Next base: position 291 of record NW_027441117.1, on the reverse strand, counting down.
CCGCGGCACGCCGTTTCGGAGGCTGGATCCCGCCCGGTTTTTCCGCGGCAACGCCGTTTCGGAGGCCGGATCCGGCCCGGTTTTTCCGCGGCACGCCGTTTCGGAGGCCGGATCCGGCCCGGTTTTTCCGCGGCACGCCGTTTCGGAGGCCGGATCCGGCCCGGTTTTTTCCGCGGCACGCCGGAATCCGGCCCGGTTTTTCCGCGGCACGCCGTTTCGGAGGCCGGATCCGGCCCGGTTTTTCCGCGGCACGCGTTTCGGAGGCCGGATCCGGCCCGGTTTTTTACGCGG
>NW_027441116.1:0-58908 GCF_949628215.1 Phalacrocorax aristotelis | reverse complement strand
GGGGATGGGGATGGGGATGGGGATGGGGATGGGGATGGGATGGGGACGGGGATGGGATGGGATGGGGATGGGATGGGGACGGGGATGGGGATGGGGACGGGACGGGGATGGGGACGGGGACGGGGACGGGACGGGGATGGGGACGGGGACGGGGATGGGGATGGGGATGGGGACGGGATGGGGAAGGGGATGGGATGGGGAAGGGGATGGGGATGGGATGGGATGGGACGGGATGGGGATGGGATGGGGATGGGGATGGGGACGGGATGGGGAAGGGGATGGGGATGGGGATGGGATGGGATGGGGATGGGGATGGGACGGGGATGGGGATGGGATGGGGATGGGATGGGGATGGGGATGGGGATGGGATGGGGATGGGGATGGGGATGGGGATGGGGATGGGGATGGGGATGGGATGGGGATGGGGATGGGATGGGGATGGGATGGGGATGGGGATGGGATGGGGATGGGATGGGGATGGGGATGGGGAGGGGATGGGGATGGGGATGGGGATGGGGATGGGGGATGGGGATGGGATGGGATGGGGATGGGGATGGGGATGGGGATGGGGATGGGGATGGGGATGGGGATGGGGATGGGATGGGATGGGGATGGGATGGGGATGGGATGGGATGGGATGGGATGGGGATGGGGATGGGGATGGGGATGGGGAGGGGATGGGGATGGGGATGGGGATGGGGATGGGGATGGGGATGGGGATGGGGATGGGATTGGGATTGGGATGGGGATGGGGAGGGGATGGGGATGGGGATGGGGATGGGGATGGGGATGGGGATGGGGATGGGGATGGGGATGGGATGGGGATGGGATGGGGATGGGATGGGGAATGGGATGGGGATGGGATGGGATGGGATGGGGATGGGGATGGGGAGGGGACGGGGATGGGGATGGGGACGGGGAGGTGGATGGGGATGGGGACGGGGATGGGATGGGGATGGGATGGGATGGGGATGGGGATGGGGATGGGGATGGGGATGGGGATGGGGAGGGGATGGGATGGGGATGGGGATGGGATGGGGATGGGATGGGGATGGGGATGGGGATGGGGATGGGATGGGGATGGGGATGGGATGGGGATGGGGATGGGGATGGGGATGGGGATGGGGATGGGGACGGGGACGGGGAGGTGGATGGGGATGGGGACGGGGAGGTGGATGGGGAGGGGGATGGGGACGGGGATGGGATGGGATGTGATCATAGACTCATAGAATTGTTAAGGTAGGAAGAGTCCTCTGGGATCATCAAGTCCAACTGTTAACCCAACACCCCCCGGCCTCCTAAACCACGCCCTCAGTTGACACATCTGCATGTGTTTTGAACCCCCCCAGGGACGGTGACTCCCCCACCTCTCTGGGCAGCCTGTGCCAGGGCCTGACCGCTCTGGCAGGGAAGACATTTTCCCTCATCTCCAACCTAAACCTCCCCTGACGCAGCTTGAGGCAGTTCCCTCTCATCCTGTCCCTGGTGACTTGGGAGCAGAGACCAGTGAAGAGACCACCTGTCTAAGCCATGAGCCTCCAGCTGCTCTAGGAGGATGCTGTGGGAGACAGGGTCAAAGGCCTCAACAAAGTGCAGGTAGATAACATCCACAGCCTCTCCCTCATCCACTGGGCGGGTCACCTGGTCAAGAAAGAGATCAGGTAGGTCCAGCAAGAGGGCTGCTTCCATGAAGCCATGCTGGCTGGGCCTGATCCCTGGTTGTCCTGCACATGCCTGGTGATGGGATGGATGACAGAATCACAGAGTCCCAGACTGGTGGGGGCTGGGAGGGACCCCTGGAGCTCATCCCGTCCCACCCCCTGCTGGAGCAGGCACCCCCAGAGCAGGGGCACAGGGCCGCGTCCAGGCGGGGGGTGAATGTCTCCAGGGAAGGGACCCCACAGCCTCTCTGGGCAGCCTGTGCCCCTGCTCTGGCACCCGCACAGGGAAGGGGTTTGTCCTCGTGTTCAGGGGGAACTTCCCGTGTTCCAGCTTGTGCCCGTGGCCCCTTGGCCTGGCGTTGGGCACCACTGAAAAGAGCCCGGCCCCATCCTCCTGACACCCACCCTTCAGATATTTATAGGCATTGATGAGATCCCCCCTCAGGCTTCTCTTCTCCAGGCTGAACAGACCCTGCTCTCTCAGCCTTTCCTCACAAGGGAGATGCTCCAGCCCCTGATCCCCTTGGCAGCTCTGCGCTGGCCTTGCTCCAGCAGTTCCCTGCCCTTCTTGAACTGGGGGGCCCAGACCTGGCCGCAGCCCTGCAGGTGTGGCCCCACTGGGGCAGAGCAGAGGGGGAGGAGAACCCCCCTCGCCCTGCTGGCCACGCTGCCCCCCAGGGCACCGCTGGCCCCCTTGGCCCCAAGGGCCCGGTGCTGGCTCAGGGTCACCTCGCTGCCCCCCAGCACCCCCAGGGCCTCTCAGCAGAGCCGCTCTCCAGCAGGTCCCCCCCAGCCTGTGCTGGTGCGGGGGGCTGTTCCTCCCCAGGGGCGGGACCTGGCACCCCCCATACGCACCCCCCTGCACACCCGCGTACACCCTTGCGCACCCTCACAACCCCCCCACACCCCATGAACCCCCTCACAAACCCCCCCACGTCCCCACACACACCGTCAGACCCCCCCGCACACCCCCCGTACCCCCCTCGCCCGCCTTTGCAGCCCGGGGCAGCCCCGCCCCATCCCCGGCCCCGCCCCCATCCCCGCCCCATTCCCCTCCCTTAATCCCGCCCACTTCCCGGCGCTTGGCCCCGCCCCGCGCGACGCTCCGGTCCTCGCCTCGGTGCCCGCGCGCGGAGGCCGGAAGTGCCGGTGCCGGTACCGGAGGGTGGGGGTAGGGGTCGGGGGGGGGAGCGCCCCCCGCTGACCTGGTACCGCCGGGGAGGGCCCCGGGAGCCGCCCCGCCCATGGGCGTGGCCGTGGGGTGGGGCTGGGCGTTGTCCCACGCGCTGCTGTGCGCCGCCTGCCTGCTCTGCGCGCGCCGGGCCCGCCAGGTCAGTGCGGGGGGGGGAGGGGGGACCTCGTGTCACCCCCGGGGTCACCCCCGGGCCCCTCGTGTCACCCCCCGGTCCCCATGTGTCACCCCCACGGTCCCCTCGTGTCACCCCCGGGTCACCCCAGGGCCCCTCATGTCACCCTCGGGTCCCCTTGTGTCACCCTCCCCTGGTCCCGTCATGTCACCCCGGGGTCCCCTCATGTCACCCCCACGGTCCCCTCGTGTCACCCCTGGGTCACCCCAGGGCCCCTCATGTCACCCCCCCAGGTCCTCTCGTGTCACCCCCGCGGTCACCCCAGGGCCCCTCGTGTCACCCTCCCCTGGTCCCTTCATGTCACCCCGGGGTCCCCTCGTGTCACCCCTACTGGGTCCCCCCGTGTCACCCCCCCAGGTCCCCTCGTGTCACCCCAGGAGTCCCCCCGTGTCACCCCACTGTCCCCTTGTGTCACCCCCATGGGTCCCCCTCATGTCACCCCAAGGTCCCCCATCATCACCCCAAGGAGGTCCCCTGTTGTCACCGCGAGGTCCCCCTTTGTCTACCTGAGCTCCTCCCTTGTCACCCCAAGGAGGTCCCCTGTCACCCCGAGGTCCCCTGTTGTCGCCCCCAGTGTCACTGCGTCCCTTGTCACTGATGTGCGCCTGTGCCACCGGGCCGGGCCCGTGTCACCCTGCCAGTCCCACTGTCACCCGCACAGTCCCATGTCACTGGGACAGTCCCACTGTCACCCACCAGTCCTGTGTCACCCAGCTGGTCCCCTGTCACTGGGACAGTCCTGGGTCACCGGGCCAGTCTGGTGTCACTCAGCCAGCCCCATGTCACCCAACTGGTCCCTTGTCACCCAGCCGGCCCCGTGTCACCCAACCAGTCCTGTGTTGCCCAGCCGGCCCCGTGTCACCCAACTGGTCCCGTGTCACCCAACCGGTCCCATGTCACCCAGTGTCACCCAGCCGGCCCCGTGTCACCCAACTGGTCCCGTGTCACCCAACCGGTCCCGTGTCACCCAACCAGTACTGTGTCACCCAGCCGGCCCCATGTCACCCAACCGGTCCTGTGTCACCCAGCTGGTCCCGTGTCACTGCGCTGGTCCTGTGTTGCCCGGTGTCACCCAACCAGTCCTGTGTCACCCAGCCGGCCTGGTGTCACCCAGCCGGTCCCGTGTCCCCCAGCTGGTCCCGTGTCACCCAACTGGTCCTGTGTCACCCAGCCGGTCCCGTGTCACCCGGCGCCACCCAACCAGTCCCGTGTCACCTGATGTCACCCAGCCGGCCCCGTATCACCCAACCGGCCCCGTGTCACCCCCGCCCCGCGGGTCACCTCGTGTCCCCTCTCTCCGGCAGGTGACGGGCGGGCCGGCGGCCGGGTTCCTGCTGCAGGCGCTGGCGGCGGCGAGCGACGCCCTGGCCCCGCCCTGGCCGGGGGGGACCCCGCGAGGGGACCCGGACCCCCATCCGCCGCAAGGGGACCCGGACCCCCACCCGCCGCCCGGCGCTTGGGTCTCGGCCGTGCTGGGACAACCGCTGGTGGCCTTCGGCTTCCACCACCTCAGCGGCGACCGGGCCACCGGCAACCTGCTGCTGGGGAGCGCCGCGGCGCTGGCCCCCGCCGCCGCGCCGCTCGCCGCCGAGGCGCGTCTCCTGGCCGCCCGCGCCGTCGCCTTCCTCACCGCCGCCAGCACCCTCAGCCTCGCCCTCCTCACCGCCAACGGCTTCGGCGTGCTCGGGAGCCTCCTCCTCCTCGCCGGGAACCTGCTGCCGGCGTCGCCGAGCGGCCCCGGGCACGACGGCAACCCCTGGGTGCTGGCGGCGGGGAATCTGGCGCTGGAGCGAGCGCTGCGGGGGCAGCGGCGGCTGGGTGGGGGCTGAGCCCCGGTGGGTGCCGGCGCCGAGCGACGGGGCGCAGTAAAGCCGGACGCTTGCGGCGAGTCTCCCGTACCCGGCGCCTCTCGGTGTCGTTCTGTGCCTGTTCGCGGCGGGGACGCCGGCGCTCGGTAAAGGGACCTCGTTTAGGGTGGGCCGTGGGGTGGGGGGGGGGAAGGGGTCAGCACCCAGGGGTGTCGCCGTGGTGGCGGCAATGTTGGCACGGGGTGCTGCCGCCGCGGCTGCGGGGTGGCACGCTGGGGTGGGGGTCCCTGGCGTGGCACCCTGGGGTCCCCGGCTCAGCACCCTGGGGTGGGGGTCCCTGGCGTGGCACCCTGGGGTGGGGGTCCCTCACATGGCACCCTGGGGTCCCCGGCTCAGCACCCTGGGGTGGGGGTCCCTCACGTGGCACGCTGGGGTGGGGGTCCCCAGCATGGCACCCTGCGGTCCCTCACATGGCACCCTGGGGTCCCTGGCACAGCACGCTGGTGTGGGGGTTCCTCCAGTGGCACCCTGGGGTCCCTGGCATCGCACACGGAGTGGGGGTCCTTGACACAGCACCCTGGGGTCCCCAGCATGGCACGCTGGGGTGGGGGTCCCCGACATGGCACCCTAGGATACCTCACATGGCACCCTGGGGTCCCTGGCACAGCACCCTGGTGTGGGGGTCCCTCCAGTGGCTCCCTGGGGTCCCTGGCATCTCACCTGGGGTGGGAGTCCTTGACACAGCACCCTGGGGTCCCCAGCATGGCACGCTGGGGTGGGGGTCCCCGACATGGCACCCTAGGATACCTCACATGGCACCCTGGGGTCCCTGGCACAGCACCCTGGTGTGGGGGTCCCTCCAGTGGCTCCCTGGGGTCCCTGGCATCTCACCTGGGGTGGGAGTCCTTGACACAGCACCCTGGGGTCCCCAGCATGGCACCCTGGGGCCAGGGCACCTCCGGGACCCCTGCGGGGGTGGGGGAGGCACAACAAACCCCAGCCCTGCGGGGCAGCCCCTCACCCCGGCACATGGGCTGGGCGGGGGGCTGGGGGAACTGGGGGTGCTGGGGACACTGGGGCTGGGGTTTCTGGGGCCACGGGTGGGTTTGGGGGGGGACACTGGGCCGCACTGGTGGCGCTGGGGAGCGCCCCCCGCCCCCCTCCACGGGGAGCTCCCCGCCCCGCCCCCTCCGCCCTGCCCCGCCCCCCTCGGGCTCCCCCGCCGCCCATTGGCCCTGCCCGGCTGTGACGTTACGCTGAGCCCCGCCCCTTCACCTCCCTCGCGGCGTCGGCGTTGAAGTTTGGCGACTCCGGGGCCCGGCGCGGGACAACACCGCCGGCGCGGCCTCTCATTGGCCGGTCGTGCGGAGGCACCGCCTCCCGCGCGGCGGTGATTGGCTGCGTCCCTGAGGGACCGGGCTAGGCGGGAGGGAAGGAAGGAGGAGGGCGGCCAAGATGGCGGCCAAGATGGCGGCGGCGGGGTGAGGCGGCGGCGGCGGCGGCGATGTCCGGGGGCGGACGATCGTGAGGCCGGCGGGGGCCCGGCCGCCCCCTCCGCCCCCTCCGCCACCCTCCCCGGTCCCGCGGCTTCGTCCTCCTCCTCCTCCTCGTCGTCCCTCCCGGGCGAGGCGGGCGGCGCCGAGGAGGCGGGTTCGCTGCTCGGTGGGGCCCGGCCTCACGCTGAGGCGGGCGCCGACCCCGACGCGCCGCCCAAGAAACGTTTGAGGCCGACGGGGACGGGGACGGGTGGGCCTGAGGGGGCGGCGGGCAGCGTGAAGCTGGAGGAGCGGCTCTACTCCGTGCTGTGCTGCACCGTCTGCCTCGACCTGCCCAAGGCCTCGGTCTACCAGGTACGGCCGGGCCCCCCCGGGCCCCCCCCCCCGGCGGCCACCGACCCCCCCCCCCCCCGGCCCTCACCGGCCACCGACGCCCCCTGGTTGGCCCCTCCGTGCTCCCCCCCTCCCTTAGTGACACCCCCCGGGGATCCTTGTCCACCCCCCGAGGCTCCTTGGGGCCCCCCCAGGGTCCTTGTCCACCCCCCCCCCCCCCCGAGTCCTTGGGGTCCCCTCCAGGCTCTTTGTGTCCCCTGCGCCCTGGGGCTCCCCATCGCCTGTCCTTGACCCCAGGTATCCCCCCGCCCCACTGCTCACCGACACCCCCAGCACGCCTTTGTGCCCTCCTCGGGGCTCCTTGTGTCCCCCCTCGGGGCTCTGTGCCCCCCTAAACTGGTCACGCACACCTGCTCCCCCTCCCCCCGCAATCACTGACACCCCTCAAGGCCCCCCTGTGTGAAACCCCCCCTCCCTTCCCTGGTCACTGGAAACCCCCCTCACTCTGCTGAAGGCTTCCATTGAGGGCACCGGATCCCCTGTGCCCCCCCCCCAAAGCATGGGGACCCCCCCAAGCCAGGGCACCGGATCCCCTGTGCCCCCCCCCCCCAAAGCATGGGGACCCCCCCAAGCCAGGGCACCGGATCCCCTGTGCCCTCCCCAAAGCAGGGGGACCCCCCAAGCCAGGGCACCAGATCCCCTGTGTCTCCCCTCCCCCCCAAACCGGGGGTACCCCACTAAGCTGGGGCACTGAACTCCCTGTGCCCCCATGAAACCAAGGGGACCCCCCCAAGCTGGGGCACCAGACCCCCTTCCGTGCCCCCCCCCCCCCCAACCAGGGCCCCCCCCACCATTCCCTGTCACCCCCAGCCTCGGGGAACCCCCACCCCAGCTGCTCTCCCTGGGAAGCCACGGAGCCCCCCCCCCTCACCCCCCCAGTTCCCTTGGGCACCTCCCTCCTTCACTGGGGGCTTCAGGTGCTTCCCCCCACCCAGCTGGGGGGCTTTAGGGTCCCCTCCCCCTTTAGGGACCCCAGAGTGTTGCCCCCACCCCAGGCAGCGATCCCTGAGGGTGCCAGACACACCCCCCCACACCCCCCCCAAACCTCAGCACCTGCCACTCCGCCTCCCCCACCCCCTCCCCATGGGGGGGAATTCAACCCCTCCCACCCCAGTTTATCCCAGTTCGTGCCGCCCTGGAGCAGGGAGGTTCCCCTGGGGTGGGGATGGGGGATGGGGGGGGGTCCCAGCAGGGAGCGGGACGGGCACCATCGGAGCGGAACCGCCGGTTATGTAAAGGCGCCGGCGTCTTTCCCTCCAGGCCAGCATCCATTTCGCGGCACGACCCTCGCTACGGCCGCTCCACTCCCCCGCCGGCGGAGCCCCAGCGCTCCCGCTGGCACCGTGCCGCTCGGCCGTCGGTTTCGGCGACGGCGGAGCCCCACGCGCGAAGGTCATCCCTTTTGGCGATCGCCTACTAAGAATACCCGGCGTCGGCGGTGCCGGCAGAGCTTGGGGGGGGGGGGGGCTCCCCCTGCTCCCGTTTTTGGGGTGCGTGGGGGTTCTGTAACATGGCTGCCGGCTCAGGGAGCGGGGATCCCCTCGGCGCTGCCGATTAAGAGCATTAAAACCTCGCCAGAGCCACGCTCGGTGAGAGATTCCCCACCGATCCGGTGCCGGCGCTTGCCAAACCAGCTCGGCGGGGTGCGGCAGGGGTGGGCTGCACCCTTCCTCACGGCCTCCTCTTCCTCCCGCAATCACTCATCCCCCTCTTTAATTATTTACGGCGAGGGTTTTGCCAGGGATGTAATTAAAACCGGGAGCGGCGGCGGCGCGGCCGTGCCGTTGGCGCCTTCCCACCGTCGCGTGGGTTCGTCAGGGCCGGAGTGTTAACGAGCGGCTGTAATTACACCCTGGCTCCGACCGCCGCGGTCGTGGGAGCGCGCAGCCGGCGTTCGCCTCCTGGTTTGGTTCCCTCGCCGGTATTTTTAGCCCGGCAGCGGCGAGGTACAGCGGGGGAAGCCGGCGGCTCACCCGGGACGGTGCCGAGCCTAAACCGTACGGGGAATTTTTTTTTTAAGCCGGTTGCGCGCCCGTGTTCATCCCGGAGCCTCCGCGGGTATTTCGGAGCCGGGATCCTCATCTCGTTACCGTGCTTCGGCGGCGGGGACGGTTTCACGCCCGGCTGCCGCGTTCCGGGCTCGGCAGGAGGGAAAATCCGAAACCTTTTGGAGCCGGAACAATGGCTCTCCCCGGGTGAGCAGATCGGGCGCTAATCCCTGCGGCACGGTCAGGCCTTTCCCAGCCCGGCTGAGGATTAAAGCTTTTCCCGGCGCTCCAAGGGGGATGTTTAATGAGCTCCCGGTGATCCCGCCGGCTGGAATTTGGGGGTCTGAACCCCACTGCGGTGTCCCGGCCGGGCTGGGGGCTCATCCTGGAGATGACAGCGTTCCAGCCCGGAGCGTTGCGGCTTCCCACCGGATTCGAGGGAAGGATTTTCACCATGGAAGCCCGAAGCCGCCGGCGGGAGCTTTCCCGTCCACCGGGAACGCCGTGAGCGATCCCTGCCGTTGCCGGAGATGACGGAGGAAGCGCGCGGATGCCGTCTGCCTCCCCGGCCGCCTCCGGCAGCTCCCGGTGGATTTGGTGGTACCTTCACCCCCTCCGCCAGCTGTTGGACAGCCGCTGCCTTTCCCTGCAGCGACGAAGACGGCTTCTCCCGGGCATCGCCTCGCGGCAAACTCCAGAAACCCAGCGCTGGCCCTGCTTTTTTCCCCTCTGGTTTTCAGAACGGATGAAGAACCGGATTTTTTTTTTGCCCTAAAACCCATTTATTTTTTGGATGCCCAGAGCGGGTTAAAACTGAGCGCGTGCGTCCGCGCGCTGGAAGGAGACGGCGATTCCAGCGAGCCGGGGCGAAGCCGAGCTGCGTCACCCCGAATCGAACCGGGAACGAATTACATCGAAACCAGTTTATTGTATTATTTCCGGCGCGGGGTCGAAGCCTCCCGCCCGGTTCTCCCCTCGGATGCGGGACGCCGCGTTTGGCGCCGGAGCTCGGCCGCCCGGCGCGGAGGCGGAATCGCGGTCGGAGACCCGCGGCGCGTCCCGGGGCTTTGTGCCGATCCCGGCGGTTGCGGGGTGGGGGTGGGGGGGTCCTCGGCTCCTCCAAACCTCTTGGCGGCCGGGAAATGTCCCGGCTTGGGGATCTGGGGAGCGGGGGAAGCATTTCCCCCCCCTAAATTTGGTGTAATTCCCGCTGCCGGAGGCGCTCGGGGGCTCCGTTCCCCCCTCCCCGGCTGGTTTTGGTTATCCTGAGTCCCCGCTACTTCCAAACACGGGGAAATTGGATCCCTGCGGGATGGATGGGAGCCAGGGGAGGAAGAGGAGGAGGTGGAGGGGAGCTGGGATGAAGCCTTCCCCTCCCGTACCAGGCAAACGAGGTCAGTCCTAATTACAGAAGTGACGTGTCTGGGCCGATGCGGGAGCTGGCAGGCGCCGGCTGAGGCCGGAGACGCCGCCCTGCCCGCCCTCCCGCCCTCCGGTTTGGCAGGAACGCGGGTCTTCCGGGTGGTTTTCCCTAATTTTAGGAGGAGCAAAGCGTCTTTCTGCCGCGCCGACGGCTCCGAATTCACCGTCACGGTTCCCCCCCCACCCCCCCTCCACCGCCGCCGCGACTCTGATGCTTTTATTACGTCCCTCCTCTTCCTCAGTGCACCAACGGCCACCTGATGTGCGCCGGCTGCTTCATCCACCTCCTGGCGGACGCCCGGCTGAAGGAGGAACAAGCCACTTGCCCGAATTGCCGGTGCGAGATCAGCAAGAGCTTGTGCTGCCGAAACCTGGCCGTGGAAAAAGCCGTCAGCGAGCTGCCCTCCGAGTGCGGCTTCTGCATGCAGCAATTCCCCCGCTCCCTCCTGGAGAGGCACCAGAAAGAGGAGTGCCAGGACAGGTGAGGAGCTCCCCGCCGGCACGGCGGAGGGGAGGGGGGTCCCGGTGAAGCCGGCGCAGCCCCACGCCGCGATGGCGGGGTGTGGGGGGGTTGGGGTTCCTCCGGCGTCGCGGTGAAACCGTCGGTGCCTTATTTTTAACGCGTGGCGCTCGGATCCGGTGAATATTCACCGCTTGTGGTTTCTTTCCTCCCTTCCCAGGGTGACCCAGTGCAAATACAAGCGGATCGGGTGCCCTTGGCAGGGTCCCTACCACGAGCTGACGGTGCACGAAGCCGAGTGCACCCACCCCACCAAAACCGGCAACGAGCTGATGGAGATTTTAGACGAAATGGACCAAACGAGGAAAAAAGAAATGCAGCTTTACAACAGCATCTTCAGCCTGCTCAGCTTCGAGAAGATCGGCTACACAGGTAAGGGCTCGCTCGGCACGGCAACGGCGCCTTCCGCCGCGTCTCCTCCGGCGCCGACGCTCTTTCCGCGTCGCCGCGATCCCGTTTGGGCCTTTGGGGTTCGTGGTTGTCGGTGTCGTCGAATCTGGCGCGGCGGCGATCGGTTTCGGTGACGGCGAAGGGTTTTCGCCGAGCCGACGCGGCGGCCTTCGGGGCTCGAGCCTCCGGCCGCGAGCCGAGCGACGAGGGTTTAAACCCAGAACTCAGCGGTGGTGATGTTTTTAACGTGTTCCGGAGAAGCAGCGGAGTCGCTTCGCCCCCACGGCGCCTCCCCCGCCGTCCCCGCTTTGCCGAGGGGTTTTACCGAACCCCTCTCCCACCCGCCGGCGCCGCGGCGGTTCTTTGCACGGGGGCACAGCCGGATTCGGCCGGTGACGGGCGCGAAAAGCCCCGTTTAAGCTGCAAAAGCAGGTAAGCTGGATGTTTCCTTGCTAAACCGGTGTTAAAACCGGGCTTAGAACCACTGCCTAAGACCGGTTTTTACTTTAAACGCTGGGAGGTGAATGAACCGGAGAGGGAAATGGCAAATTGAGGCTGGGCGGGGGGAGGATTTTCCCCTCGGCCGTGGGCAGCCGGTGCCGTGCCGGTCTCGCTCCCGGCGTCGCTGGGGGGAGGGGGGGGAACCCGGTGAAGAGCGGCCCAAGTTTTTTTGGCACCCGGTTTTTACCGGGAGCTCGGACTGCGGCAGCTCGGCCACGCTCCAAACCCCCGCGTCCCACGGCGCCGGCGGTTCGGCCGCGGTAACGCCGAGCGGCTCGGTGCCGGGAACGTGCCGTGGCTGCAATAACCCATCCCCCTCCTCTGTCCAGGTTTTGCCGGCCGGGCTCTCTTCGCCGACACCGTGAGCGCCCGGCTCTTCCCTAAACCCCCTCTCCGGTGCCGGAACGTCTCGGTACCGGGAGCCTTCGCTCCCCCGGCGGTGACGTTTCGCCGCGCTCGCCGCTTTGTACGCCTGATCCCAATAAATTCTACCTTACTACCCGAAATGTCTCCTGTCCGTCTGTCCCGCCGCGCCGTCGGATGCCGGTAAAACCCTTTTGGGCGGCCGGGAGCCGCCCCTCTCCTCGCGGTGTTGGGGGAGGGAGGGGATCCCTCGGCCGCGCCGCCGCCTCGTTAGGCTTCCGGGTTGCGGTTTGGAGGATCTGGCGTCGCCGAAGGGCGGGGGAGGAGGAGGGGCCGCGCTCGATCCCGCTATCCTCGTTTTTTTTTTTCTCTCTTTTTGGTTTTTTTTTTTTTTGGTTTTTTCTGTGTTTTTCCAGAGGTTCAGTTCCGCCCGTACCGCACCGACGACTTCATCACCCGCCTCTACTACGAGACGCCGCGCTTGACCGTCCTCAACCAGACGTGGGTGCTGAAGGCGCGGGTGAACGACTCCGAGCGCAACCCCAACCTCTCCTGCAAGCGCACCCTCTCCTTCCAGCTCATCCTGAAGAGCAAAATCAACTCCCCCATGGAGTGCTCCTTCCTCCTCCTCGAGGGGCCCTACGACGACGTCAAGATCCGCCCCGTCATCTACCATTTTGTCTTCAGCAACGAGAACAACGAGACGGATTACATGGCGCTGCCCATCGTCGACTCGGTGGAGTGTAACAAACTGCTGGCGGCGAAAAACATCAACCTGCGGCTTTTTATATTTCAAATCCAAAAATAAGACTCGGATTTAAACAAACAAACAACACCCACCCACCCCCCCCACCCCCCTTCTTCCTCCTCCTCTTCCTCCTCTTCCGACCGTCGGACCCGCCGCGGCGCCGCCGGGATTTCGCCCAAAGCAACGAAACGAGATGGAAAACACACACACACGAAGAGATAACCCCACCCCAAAACCTTCCCCCTCCCCCTCCCTCCCCCCTCCCCCCCAACAACACCCTGAATCTTGAGATAAATCCGCATGCGGGCGCGGCGGGGCGGGGCAGGGCGGGGCGCGGGAGCGTTCTGTGCAGCGGGTCCTCCGGCGGTTTTACTATTAGAATAAACGAAATGGGGAATTTTCCAATTATTTGGGGGTGTTTTTCACCTCGGCCGCCCCACATCCGCCCCCCCCCACACCCGCCCCGATGAAAGTGCGGCGCCACCAACGGCCCCGGCACCGAGCCGGGGTTTGGGGGGAAACGCCGCGTTTTCCCAGGCTGCTTCCAAACTTTGCCTGTGTCGGGGGGTCCTACCAGAATTTGAGTGTGGGGGTGGGTTTTTAGCCAAAATGAGAGCTTTTAAGCAAAATTTGAGGGTTTGGCTGGATTTTTTTACAAAAATTTGGGGGTTTTTTAACCAAAATTTGAGTTTGGGGGTGGGTTTTTAACCGAAATGAGAGCTTTTAAGCAAAATTTGAGGGTTTGGCTGGATGTTTTTTACAAAAATTTGGGGTTTTTTTAACCAAAATTTGAGTTTGGGGGCGGGTTTTTAACCAAAATGAGAGCTTTAAGCAAAATTTGAGGGTTTGGCTGGATGTTTTTTACAAAAATTTGGGGTTTTTTTAACCAAAATTTGAGTTTGGGGGCGGGTTTTTAACCAAAATGAGAGCTTTAAGCAAAATTTTAGGGTTTGGTTGGATTTTTTTACAAAAATTTGGGGTTTTTTTAACCAAAATTTGAGTTTGGGGGTGGGTTTTTAACCAAAATGAGAGCTTTTAAGCAAAATTTGAGGGTTTGGCTGGTTTTTTTTTACAAAAACTTGAGGGTTTGGGGTTTTTTTTAACCAAAATTTGAGTTTGGGGGTGGGTTTTTAACCAAAATGAGAGCTTTTAAGCAAAATTTGAGGGTTTGGCTGGATTTTTTTACAAAAATTAGAGGGTTTGGGTTTTCTTAAAAAAAAAATTCATATTTTGGGGTTTTTTTTTAAGCAAAAGTTTACATTGGTTGGGATTTTTTTAACCAAAATTAGAGGTTTTAACCAGAATTTGAAGGTTTGGTTGGGGTTTTTTTAAGGAAAATTTGACGATGTGGGGGTGTTTTAACCAAAATTTGAGTTTGGGGGTGGGTTTTTAACCAAAATTAGATATTTAAGCAAAATTTGAGGGTTTGGTTGGATTTTTTAGAAAAATTTGAGCATTTGGGAGTGTTTTTGGAAAAAAAAATCATGTTTTGCTTTTTTTTAAGCAAAACTTGAGCTTGGTTGGTATTTTTTTAACCAAAATTAGAGTTTATAACCAAAATTTGAAGGTCTGGTTGGGGTTTTTTTAAGGAAAATTTGAGGGTTTGGGTTTTTTTTAAAACCAAATTTCTAGATTGTGTGTTTTCTTTAAACGAAAATTAGTTTTTAACCAAAACTTGACGGTTTGGTTGGGTTTTTTTAACCAAAATTTGAGGATGTGGGTTTTTTTTTAAGAAAAAATTTATTTGTGAGTGTTTTTTTTAAGCAGAAGTTGAGTTTTTAAGGAAAATTTCAGGGTTTGGTTGGGTTTTTAACAAAAATTTGATGTTTGGTGGGGTTCTTTGACCAAAATTAGAGTTTTTAACCAAATTTTGAGGATTTGGTTGGATTTTTTTAACTAAAATTGTAGCGTTTTGAGGGGTCGTTTGAGAAAGGTTGAGGGGGTTCAACCAAAATTTGACATTTGAGTTTGGGGTTTTTTTTAACAGAAATTTGAGTTTGGGGGTTGGTTGTTTTTAACCAAAATTTGAGGGTTTGGTTGGGGTGGTTTTAACAAAGATTTGAGGATTTGGAGGTTTTTTGACCAAAGTTTGGGATTTTTTTAAACCAAAATTTGAGGGTGGTATTTTGTTTTTTAATAAAATTTGGGGGGAGGTACCAAAATTTTAGCCGTTTTTATTTTTTACCAAAATTTGAGGGTTTGGGTGGGTTTGTTTAACCACGGTTTGAGGGTTTGGTTTTGTGTTTTGGGTTGTTTGGTTTTTTCAGCTAAACCTGACAATTTTTTAATCAAAATTTGAGGGTGTTTAAAAATCAAACTGCGTGTGTTTAACAAAAATGTGACGTTGTTTTAACCAAAACTTTCAGGTTTCGGGGTTTTTTTATATACCAAAACGTGAGTTGTGGCTTTTCTTTACCAAAATTTGAGGACTTTGGGGTTTTTTACCAAAATCTGAGGTGGCGTTTTCTTCCCCAAACTTTGAGGGTTTGGTGGGGTTTTACCCCAATGTGAGGTTCCCCCTGGCCCCGCCCCCAGGGCTCCGCCCCCAGCCCCGCCCTGCAAAGCCTTAATGTGCTGCTGGGGGTTACTGGGGATACTGGGATGTTTTGGTGGATTACTGGAGAAACTGGACAACCCTGGGCTACAGGGCTCTAGGCAGGGGCGAACTGGGAGCCCCTGGCCGTTACTGGGAGCACTGGAGGGCACTGGGCTGGCCGTTACTGGGAGCCCCTGGCCGTTACTGGGAGCACTGGAGGGCACTGGGCTGGCCGTTACTGGGAGCCCCTGGCCGTTACTGGGAGCACTGGAGGGCACTGGGCTGGCCGTTACTGGGAGCACTGGAGGGCACAGGGCTGGCCGTTACTGGGAGCCTCTGGCCGTTACTGGGAGCACTGGAGGGCACTGGGCTGGCCGTTACTGGGAGCTCCTGGCCGTTACTGGGAGCACTGGAGGGCACTGGGCTGGCCGTTACTGGGAGCCCCTGGCCGTTACTGGGAGCACTGGAGGGCACTGGGCTGGCCGTTACTGGGAGCACTGGAGGGCACTGGGCTGGCCGTTACTGGGAGCCCCTGGCCGTTACTGGGAGCACTGGAGGGCACTGGGCTGGCCGTTACTGGGAGCCCCTGGCCGTTACTGGGAGCACTGGTGGGCACTGGGCTGGCCGTTACTGGGAGCTCCTGGCCGTGACTGGGAGCACTGGTGGGCACTGGGCTGGCCGTTACTGGGAGCTCCTGGCCGTTACTGGGAGCACTGGAGGGCACTGGGCTGGCCGTTACTGGGAGCTCCTGGCCGTTACTGGGAGCACTGGAGGGCACTGGGCTGGCCGTTACTGGGAGCACTGGTGGGCACAGGGCTGGCCGTTACTGGGAGCCCCTGGCCGTTACTGGGAGCACTGGAGGGCACTGGGCTGGCCGTTACTGGGAGCCCCTGGCCGTTACTGGGAGCACTGGAGGGCACTGGGCTGGCCGTTACTGGGAGCACTGGAGGGCACAGGGCTGGCCGTTACTGGGAGCACTGGAGGGCACAGGGCTGGCCGTTACTGGGAGCTCCTGGCCGTTACTGGGAGCACTGGAGGGCACTGGGCTGGCCGTTACTGGGAGCCCCTGGCCGTTACTGGGAGCACTGGAGGGCACTGGGCTGGCCGTTACTGGGAGCACTGGAGGGCACAGGGCTGGCCGTTACTGGGAGCTCCTGGCCGTTACTGGGAGCACTGGAGGGCACTGGGCTGGCCGTTACTGGGAGCCCCTGGCCGTTACTGGGAGCACTGGAGGGCACTGGGCTGGCCGTTACTGGGAGCACTGGAGGGCACAGGGCTGGCCGTTACTGGGAGCCTCTGGCCGTTACTGGGAGCACTGGAGGGCACTGGGCTGGCCGTTACTGGGAGCTCCTGGCCGTTACTGGGAGCACTGGAGGGCACTGGGCTGGCCGTTACTGGGAGCCCCTGGCCGTTACTGGGAGCACTGGAGGGCACTGGGCTGGCCGTTACTGGGAGCACTGGAGGGCACTGGGCTGGCCGTTACTGGGAGCCCCTGGCCGTTACTGGGAGCACTGGAGGGCACTGGGCTGGCCGTTACTGGGAGCCCCTGGCCGTTACTGGGAGCACTGGTGGGCACTGGGCTGGCCGTTACTGGGAGCTCCTGGCCGTGACTGGGAGCACTGGTGGGCACTGGGCTGGCCGTTACTGGGAGCTCCTGGCCGTTACTGGGAGCACTGGAGGGCACTGGGCTGGCCGTTACTGGGAGCTCCTGGCCGTTACTGGGAGCACTGGAGGGCACTGGGCTGGCCGTTACTGGGAGCACTGGTGGGCACAGGGCTGGCCGTTACTGGGAGCCCCTGGCCGTTACTGGGAGCACTGGAGGGCACTGGGCTGGCCGTTACTGGGAGCACTGGTGGGCACAGGGCTGGCCGTTACTGGGAGCCCCTGGCCGTTACTGGGAGCACTGGAGGGCACTGGGCTGGCCG
Source organism: Phalacrocorax aristotelis (assembly GCF_949628215.1). Taxonomy (NCBI): domain Eukaryota; kingdom Metazoa; phylum Chordata; class Aves; order Suliformes; family Phalacrocoracidae; genus Phalacrocorax; species Phalacrocorax aristotelis. The sequence continues at coordinate 41,790 of NW_027441116.1, read as the reverse complement.
TTACTGGGAGCCCCTGGCCGTTACTGGGAGCACTGGAGGGCACTGGGCTGGCCGTTACTGGGAGCCCCTGGCCGTTACTGGGAGCACTGGTGGGCACTGGGCTGGCCGTTACTGGGAGCTCCTGGCCGTTACTGGGAGCACTGGTGGGCACTGGGCTGGCCGTTACTGGGAGCCCCTGGCCGTTACTGGGAGCACTGGAGGGCACTGGGCTGGCCGTTACTGGGAGCCCCTGGCCGTTACTGGGAGCCCCTGGCCGTTACTGGGAGCACTGGAGGGCACTGGGCTGGCCATTACTGGGAGCCCCTGGCCGTTACTGGGAGCACTGGAGGGCACTGGGCTGGCCGTTACTGGGAGCCCCTGGCCGTTACTGGGAGCACTGGAGGGCACTGGGCTGGCCGTTACTGGGAGCACTGGAGGGCACTGGGCTGGCCGTTACTGGGAGCTCCTGGCCGTTACTGGGAGCACTGGAGGGCACTGGGCTGGCCGTTACTGGGAGCCCCTGGCCGTTACTGGGAGCACTGGAGGGCACTGGGCTGGCCGTTACTGAGAGACCCTGGCCGTTACTGGGAGCACTGGTGGGCACTGGGCTGGCCGTTACTGAGAGCCCCTGGCCGTTACTGGGAGCACTGGTGGGCACTGGGCTGGCCGTTACTGGGAGCCCCTGGCCGTTACTGGGAGCCCCTGGCCGTTACTGGGAGCCCCTGGCCGTTACTGGGAGCCCCTGGCCGTTACTGGGAGCCCCTGGCCGTTACTGGGAGCACTGGAGGGCACTGGGCTGGCCGTTACTGGGAGCCCCTGGCCGTTACTGGGAGCACTGGAGGGCACTGGGCTGGCCGTTACTGGGAGCCCCTGGCCGTTACTGGGAGCACTGGAGGGCACTGGGCTGGCCGTTACTGGGAGCCCCTGGCCGTTACTGGGAGCACTGGAGGGCACTGGGCTGGCCGTTACTGGGAGCCCCTGGCCATTACTGGGAGCCCCTGGCCGTTACTGGGAGCACTGGAGGGCACAGGGCTGGCCGTTACTGGGAGCCTCTGGCCGTTACTGGGAGCACTGGAGGGCACTGGGCTGGCCGTTACTGGGAGCCCCTGGCTGTTACTGGGAGCACTGGTGGGCACAGGGCTGGCCGTTACTGGGAGCTCCTGTTCGTCACTGGGAGCACTGGAGGGCACTGGGCTGGCCGTTACTGGGAGCTCCTGGCCGTTACTGGGAGCACTGGAGGGCACTGGGCTGGCCGTTACTGGGAGCCCCTGGCCGTTACTGGGAGCACTGGAGGGCACTGGGCTGGCCGTTACTGGGAGCACTGGTGGGCACAGGGCTGGCCGTTACTGGGTGCCCCTGGCTGTTACTGGGAGCACTGGTGGGCACAGGGCTGGCCGTTACTGGGAGCTCCTGTTCGTCACTGGGAGCACTGGAGGGCACTGGGCTGGCCGTTACTGGGAGCTCCTGGCCGTTACTGGGAGCACTGGAGGGCACTGGGCTGGCCGTTACTGGGAGCCCCTGGCCGTTACTGGGAGCACTGGAGGGCACTGGGCTGGCCGTTACTGGGAGCACTGGAGGGCACTGGGCTGGCCGTTACTGGGAGCACTGGAGGGCACTGGGCTGGCCGTTACTGGGAGCACTGGTGGGCACAGGGCTGGCTGTTACTGGGAGCCCCTGGCCGTTACTGGGAGCACTGGAGGGCACTGGGCTGGCCGTTACTGGGAGCACTGGTGGGCACAGGGCTGGCCGTTACTGGGAGCTCCTGGCCGTTACTGGGAGCACTGGAGGGCACTGGGCTGGCCGTTACTGGGAGCTCCTGGCCGTTACTGGGAGCACTGGTGGGCACAGGGCTGGCCGTTACTGGGAGCCCCTGGCCGTTACTGGGAGCACTGGAGGGCACTGGGCTGGCCGTTACTGGGAGCCCCTGGCCGTTACTGGGAGCACTGGAGGGCACTGGGCTGGCCATTACTGGGAGCTTCTGGCCGTTACTGGGAGCACTGGAGGGTACTGGGCTGGCCGTTACTGGGAGCCCCTGGCCGTTACTGGGAGCACTGGTGGGCACTGGGCTGGCCGTTACTGGGAGCACTGGAGGGTACTGGGCTGGCCGTTACTGGTAGCTCCTGGCCGTTACTGGGAGCACTGGAGGGCACTGGGCTGCCGTTACTGGGAGCACTGGTGGGCACAGGGCTGGCCGTTACTGGGAGCTCCTGGCCGTTACTGGGAGCACTGGAGGGCACTGGGCTGGCCGTTACTGGGAGCTCCTGGCCGTTACTGGGAGCACTGGAGGGCACTGGGCTGGCCGTTACTGGGAGCCCCTGGCCGTTACTGGGAGCCCTGGATGGCACTGGGCTGGCCGTTACTGGGAGCACTGGTGGGCACAGGGCTGGCCGTTACTGGGAGCCTCTGGCCGTTACTGGGAGCACTGGAGGGCACAGGGCTGGTCGTTACTGGGAGCTCCTGGCCGTTACTGGGAGCACTGGAGGGCACTGGGCTGGCTGTTACTGGGAGCACTGGAGGGCACAGGGCTGGCCGTTACTGGGAGCCTCTGGCCGTTACTGGGAGCACTGGTGGGCACAGGGCTGGCCGTTACTGGGAGCACTGGTGGGCAGAGGGCTGGTCGTTACTGGGAGCTCCTGGCCGTTACTGGGAGCACTGGAGGGCACTGGGCTGGCCGTTACTGGGAGCACTGGAGGGCACTGGGCTGGCCGTTACTGGGAGCCTCTGGCCGTTACTGGGAGCACTGGTGGGCACAGGGCTGGTCGTTACTGGGAGCTCCTGGCCGTTACTGGGAGCACTGGAGGGCACTGGGCTGGCCGTTACTGGGAGCACTGGAGGGCACTGGGCTGGCCGTTACTGGGAGCCCCTGGCCGTTACTGGGAGCACTGGAGGGCACTGGGCTGGCCGTTACTGGGAGCACTGGAGGGCACTGGGCTGGCCGTTACTGGGAGCACTGGTGGGCACTGGGCTGGCCGTTACTGGGAGCACTGGTGGGCACTGGGTTGGCCGTTACTGGGAGCACTGGAGGGCACTGGGCTGGCCGTTACTGGGAGCCCCTGGCCGTTACTGGGAGCACTGGTGGGCACTGGGCTGGCCGTTACTGGGAGCCCCTGGCCGTTACTGGGAGCACTGGAGGGCACTGGGCTGGCCGTTACTGGGAGCCTCTGGCCGTTACTGGGAGCACTGGAGGGCACTGGACTGGTCGTTATGGGAGCTCCTGGCCGTTACTGGGAGCACTGGAGGGCACTGGGCTGGCCGTTACTGGGAGCTCTTGGCCGTTACTGGGAGCACTGGTGGGCACTGGGCTGGCCGTTACTGGGAGCTCCTGGCCGTTACTGGGAGCACTGGAGGGTACTGGGCTGGCCGTTACTGGGAGCCCCTGGCCGTTACTGGGAGCACTGGAGGGCACTGGGCTGGCCGTTACTGGGAGCCTCTGGCCGTTACTGGGAGCACTGGAGGGAACTGGGCTGGCCGTTACTGGGAGCTCCTGGCTGTTACTGGGAGCACTGGAGGGCACTGGGCTGGCCGTTACTGGGAGCTCCTGGCCGTTACTGGGAGCACTGGTGGGCACTGGGCTGGCCGTTACTGGGAGCCCCTGGCTGTTACTGGGAGCCTGGAGGGCACTGGGCTGGCTGTTACTGGGAGCTCCTGGCCGTTACTGGGAGCACTGGAGGGCACTGGGCTGGCTGTTACTGGGAGCTCCTGGTTGTTACTGGGAGCACTGGAGGGCACTGGGCTGGCTGTTACTGGGAGCTCCTAGCCGTTACTGGGAGCACTGGAGGGCACTGGACTGGTCGTTATGGGAGCTCCTGGCCGTTACTGGGAGCACTGGTGGGCACTGGGCTGGCCGTTACTGGAAGCTCCTGGCCGTTACTGGGAGCACTGGAGGGCACCTGGCCGTTACTGGGAGCCCCTGGCCGTTACTGGGAGCACTGGAGGGCACTGGGCTGGCCGTTACTGGGAGCCCCTGGCCGTTACTGGGAGCACTGGAGGGCACTGGGCTGGCCGTTACTGGGAGCCCCTGGCCGTTACTGGGAGCACTGGAGGGCACTGGGCTGGCCGTTACTGGGAGCCCCTGGCCGTTACTGGGAGCACTGGAGGGCACTGGGCTGGCCGTTACTGGGAGCACTGGAGGGCACTGGGCTGGCCGTTACTGGGAGCCCCTGGCCGTTACTGGGAGCACTGGAGGGCACTGGGCTGGCCGTTACTGGGAGCCCCTGGCCGTTACTGGGAGCACTGGAGGGCACTGGGCTGGCCGTTACTGGGAGCCCCTGGCCGTTACTGGGAGCACTGGAGGGCACTGGGCTGGCCGTTACTGGGAGCCCCTGGCCGTTACTGGGAGCACTGGAGGGCACTGGGCTGGCCGTTACTGGGAGCCCCTGGCCGTTACTGGGAGCACTGGAGGGCACTGGGCTGGCCGTTACTGGGAGCCCCTGGCCGTTACTGGGAGCACTGGAGGGCACTGGGCTGGCCGTTACTGGGAGCCCCTGGCCGTTACTGGGAGCACTGGAGGGTGCTGGGCTGGCCGTTACTGGGAGCCTCTGGCCGTTACTGGGAGCACTGGAGGGCGCTGGGCTGGCCGTTACTGGGAGCACTGGAGGGCACTGGGCTGGCCGTTACTGGGAGCACTGGTGGGCACTGGGCTGGCCGTTACTGGGAGCCCCTGGCCGTTACTGGGAGCACTGGAGGGCACTGGGCTGGCCGTTACTGGGAGCACTGGTGGGCACTGGGCTGGCCGTTACTGGGAGCCCCTGGCCGTTACTGGGAGCACTGGTGGGCACTGGGCTGGCTGTTACTGGGAGCACTGGAGGGCACTGGGCTGGCCGTTACTGGGAGCTCCTGGCTGTTACTGGGAGCACTGGAGGGCACAGGGCTGGCCGTTACTGGGAGCACTGGAGGGCACTGGGCTGGCCGTTACTGGGAGCACTGGAGGGCACTGGGCTGGCCGTTACTGGGAGCTCCTGGCCGTTACTGGGAGCACTGGTGGGCACTGGGCTGGCCGTTACTGGGAGCTCCTGGCCGTTACTGGGAGAACTGGAGGGCACTGGGTTGGCTGTTACTGGGAGCCCCTGGCCGTTACTGGGAGCACTGGTGGGCACTGGGCTGGCCGTTACTGGGAGCTCCTGGCCGTTACTGGGAGCACTGGAGGGCACTGGGCTGGCCGTTACTGGGAGCACTGGAGGGCACTGGGCTGGCCGTTACTGGGAGCCCCTGGCCGTTACTGGGAGCACTGGAGGGCACTGGGCTGGCCGTTACTGGGAGCCCCTGGCCGTTACTGGGAGCACTGGAGGGTACTGGGCTGGCCGTTACTGGGAGCTCCTGGCCGTTACTGGGAGCACTGGAGGGCACAGGGCTGGCCGTTACTGGGAGCACTGGAGGGCACTGGGCTGGCCGTTACTGGGAGCTCCTGGCCGTTACTGGGAGCACTGGAGGGCACTGGGCTGGCCGTTACTGGGAGCACTGGAGGGCACTGGGCTGGCCGTTACTGGGAGCTCCTGGCTGTTACTGGGAGCACTGGTGGGCACAGGGCTGGCCGTTACTGGGAGCTCCTGGCCGTTACTGGGAGCACTGGAGGGCACTGGGCTGGCCGTTACTGGGAGCTCCTGGCCGTTACTGGGAGCACTGGAGGGTACTGGGCTGGCCGTTACTGGGAGCTCCTGGCTGTTACTGGGAGCACTGGAGGGCACAGGGCTGGCCGTTACTGGGAGCACTGGAGGGCACAGGGCTGGCCGTTACTGGGAGCACTGGAGGGCACTGGGCTGACCGTTACTGGGAGCACTGGAGGGCACTGGGCTGGCCGTTACTGGGAGCTCCTGGCCGTTACTGGGAGCACTGGAGGGCACTGGGCTGGCCATTACTGGGAGCTCCTGGCCGTTACTGGGAGCACTGGAGGGCACTGGGCTGGCCGTTACTGGGAGCCCCTGGCCGTTACTGGGAGCACTGGAGGGTACTGGGCTGGCCGTTACTGGGAGCCCCTGGCCGTTACTGGGAGCACTGGAGGGCACTGGGCTGGCCGTTACTGGGAGCCCCTGGCCGTTACTGGGAGCACTGGAGGGCACTGGGCTGGCCGTTACTGGGAGCCCCTGGCCGTTACTGGGAGCACTGGTGGGCACTGGGCTGGCCGTTACTGGGAGCTCCTGGCCGTCACTGGGAGCACTGGAGGGCACTGGGCTGGCCGTTACTGGGAGCACTGGTGGGCACAGGGCTGGCCGTTACTGGGAGCCTCTGGCCCTTACTGGGAGCACTGGAGGGCACTGGGCTGGCCGTTACTGGGAGCCCCTGGCTGTTACTGGGAGCACTGGTGGGCACAGGGCTGGCCGTTACTGGGAGCCCCTGGCCGTTACTGGGAGCACTGGAGGGCACTGGGCTGGCCGTTACTGGGAGCACTGGTGGGCACAGGGCTGGCCGTTACTGGGAGCCCCTGGCCGTTACTGGGAGCACTGGAGGGCACTGGGCTGGCCGTTACTGGGAGCTCCTGGCCGTTACTGGGTGCACTGGTGGGCACTGGGCTGGCCGTTACTGGGAGCTCCTGGCCGTTACTGGGAGCACTGGTGGACACTGGGCTGGCCGTTACTGGGAGCACTGGAGGGCACTGGGCTGGCCGTTACTGAGAGCTCCTGGCTGTTACTGGGAGCACTGGAGGGCACTGGGCTGGCCGTTACTGGGAGCTCCTGGCCGTTACTGGGAGCACTGGAGGGCACTGGGCTGGCCGTTACTGGGAGCTCCTGGCCGTTACTGGGAGCACTGGTGGGCACTGGGCTGGCCGTTACTGGGAGCACTGGAGGGCACTGGGCTGGCCATTACTGGGAGCACTGGAGGGCACTGGGCTGGCCGTTACTGGGAGCCCCTAGGCCGTTACTGGGAGCACTGGTGGGCACTGGGCTGGCCGTTACTTGGAGCCCCAGGCCGTTACTGGGAGCACTGGAGGGCACTGGGCTGGCCGTTACTGGGAGCCCCAGGCCGTTACTGGGAGCACTGGAGGGCACTGGGCTGGCCGTTACTGGGAGCTCCTGGCCGTTACTGGGAGCACTGGAGGGCACTGGGCTGGCCGTTACTGGGAGCCCCTGGCCGTTACTGGGAGCACTGGAGGGCACTGGGCTGGCCGTTACTGGGAGCACTGGAGGGCACTGGGCTGGCCATTACTGGGAGCCCCTGGCCGTTACTGGGAGCACTAGAGGGCACTGGGCTGGCCGTTACTGGGAGCACTGGAGGGCACTGGGCTGGCCGTTACTGGGAGCTCCTGGCCGTTACTGGGAGCACTGGTGGGCACAGGGCTGGCCGTTACTGGGAGCCTCTGGCCGTTACTGGGAGCACTGGAGGGCACTGGGCTGGCCGTTACTGGGAGCACTGGAGGGCACTGGGCTGGCCATTACTGGGAGCCCCTGGCCGTTACTGGGAGCACTGGAGGGCACTGGACTGGCCGTTACTGGGAGCCCCTGGCCGTTACTGGGAGCACTGGAGGGCACTGGGCTGGCCGTTACTGGGAGCACTGGTGGGCACTGGGCTGGCCGTTACTGGGAGCACTGGAGGGCACTGGGCTGGCCGTTACTGGGAGCACTGGAGGGTACTGGGCTGGCCGTTACTGGGAGCCCCTGGCCGTTACTGGGAGCACTGGAGGGCACTGGGCTGGCCGTTACTGGGAGCTCCTGGCCGTTACTGGGAGCACTGGAGGGTACTGGGCTGGTCGTTACTGGGGGCACTGGAGGGCGCTGGGCTGGCCGTTACTGGGAGCACTGGAGGGCACTGGGCTGGCCGTTACTGGGAGCACTGGAGGGCACTGGGCTGGCCATTACTGGGAGCCCCTGGCCGTTACTGGGAGCACTGGAGGGCACTGGGCTGGCCGTTACTGGGAGCTCCTGGCTGTTACTGGGAGCACTGGAGAGCACAGGGCTGGCCGTTACTGGGAGCACTGGAGGGCACTGGGCTGGCCGTTACTGGGAGCACTGGAGGGCACTGGGCTGGCCGTTACTGGGAGCTCCTGGCCGTTACTGGGAGCACTGGTGGGCACTGGGCTGGCCGTTACTGGGAGCTCCTGGCCGTTACTGGGAGCACTGGAGGGCACTGGGCTGGCCGTTACTGGGAGCACTGGTGGGCACTGGGCTGGCCGTTACTGAGAGCTCCTGGCTGTTACTGGGAGCACTGGAGGGCACTGGGCTGGCCGTTACTGGGAGCACTGGTGGGCACTGGGCTGGCCGTTACTGGGAGCACTGGAGGGCACTGGGCTGGCCGTTACTGGGAGCACTGGAGGGCACTGGGCTGGCCGTTACTGGGAGCTCCTGGCCGTTACTGGGAGCACTGGAGGGCACTGGGCTGGCCGTTACTGGGAGCACTGGTGGGCACTGGGCTGGCCGTTACTGGGAGCACTGGTGGGCACTGGGCTGGCCGTTACTGGGAGCTCCTGGCCGTTACTGGGAGCACTGGAGGGCACTGGGCTGGCCGTTACTGGGAGCACTGGAGGGCACTGGGCTGGCCGTTACTGGGAGCTCCTGTCCGTTACTGGGAGCACTGGTGGGCACTGGGCTGGCCGTTACTGGGAGCTCCTGTCCGTTACTGGGAGCACTGGTGGGCACTGGGCTGGCCGTTACTGGGAGCACTAGAGGGCACTGGGCTGGCCGTTACTGGGAGCACTGGAGGGCACTGGGCTGGCCGTTACTGGGAGCCCCTGGCCGTTACTGGGAGCACTGGTGGGCACTGGGCTGGCCGTTACTGGGAGCACTAGAGGGCACTGGGCTGGCCGTTACTGGGAGCTCCTGGCCGTTACTGGGAGCACTGGTGGGCACTGGGCTGGCCGTTACTGGGAGCACTAGAGGGCACTGGGCTGGCCGTTACTGGGAGCACTGGAGGGCACTGGGCTGGCCGTTACTGGGAGCCTCTGGCCGTTACTGGGAGCACTGGTGGGCACTGGGCTGGCTGTTACTGGGAGCACTGGAGGGCACTGGGCTGGCCGTTACTGGGAGCCCCTGGCCGTTACTGGGAGCACTGGAGGGCACTGGGCTGGCCGTTACTGGGAGCCCCTGGCCGTTACTGGGAGCACTGGAGGGCACTGGGCTGGCCGTTACTGGGAGCCCCTGGCCGTTACTGGGAGCACTGGAGGGCACTGGGCTGGCCGTTACTGGGAGCTCCTGGCCGTTACTGGGAGCACTGGAGGGCACTGGGCTGGCTGTTACTGGGAGCACTGGAGGGCACTGGGCTGGCCGTTACTGGGAGCCCCTGGCCGTTACTGGGAGCACTGGAGGGCACTGGGCTGGCCGTTACTGGGAGCTCCTGGCCGTTACTGGGAGCACTGGAGGGCACTGGGCTGGCCGTTACTGGGAGCCCCTGGCCGTTACTGGAAACACTGGAGGGCACTGGGCTGGCCGTTACTGGGAGCACTGGTGGGCACTGGGCTGGCCGTTACTGGGAGCACTGGAGGGCACAGGGCTGGCTGTTACTGGGAGCACTGGAGGGCACTGGGCTGGCCGTTACTGGGAGCACTGGAGGGCACTGGGCTGGCCGTTACTGGGAGCACTGGAGGGCACAGGGCTGGCCGTTACTGGGAGCCTCTGGCCGTTACTGGGAGCACTGGAGGGCACTGGGCTGGCCGTTACTGGGAGCCCCTGGCTGTTACTGGGAGCACTGGTGGGCACAGGGCTGGCCGTTACTGGGAGCTCCTGTTCGTTACTGGGAGCACTGGAGGGCACTGGGCTGGTCGTTATGGGAGCTCCTGGCCGTTACTGGGAGCACTGGAGGGCACTGGGCTGGCCGTTACTGGGAGCTCCTGGCTGTTACTGGGAGCACTGGAGGGTACTGGGCTGGCCGTTACTGGGAGCCCCTGGCCGTTACTGGGAGCACTGGAGGGCACTGGGCTGGCCGTTACTGGGAGCACTGGAGGGCACTGGGCTGGCCGTTACTGGGAGCCTCTGGCCGTTACTGGGAGCACTGGAGGGCACTGGGCTGGCCGTTACTGGGAGCCCCTGGCCGTTACTGGGAGCACTGGTGGGCACTGGGCTGGCCGTTACTGGGAGCTCCTGGCCGTTACTGGGAGCACTGGAGGACACTGGGCTGGCCGTTACTGGGAGCACTGGAGGGCACTGGGCTGGCCGTTACTGAGAGCTCCTGGCTGTTACTGGGAGCACTGGAGGGCACTGGGCTGGCCGTTACTGGGAGCTCCTGGCCGTTACTGGGAGCACTGGAGGGCACTGGGCTGGCCGTTACTGGGAGCTCCTGGCCGTTACTGGGAGCACTGGAGGGCACTGGGCTGGCCGTTACTGGGAGCACTGGAGGGCACTGGGCTGGCTGTTACTGGGAGCACTGGAGGGCACTGGGCTGGCCGTTACTGGGAGCCCCTAGGCCGTTACTGGGAGCACTGGTGGGCACTGGGCTGGCCGTTACTTGGAGCCCCAGGCCGTTACTGGGAGCACTGGAGGGCACTGGGCTGGCCGTTACTGGGAACCCCAGGCCGTTACTGGGAGCACTGGAGGGCACTGGGCTGGCCGTTACTGGGAGCTCCTGGCCGTTACTGGGAGCACTGGAGGGCACTGGGCTGGCCGTTACTGGGAGCCTCTGGCCGTTACTGGGAGCACTGGAGGGCACTGGGCTGGCCGTTACTGGGAGCACTGGAGGGCACTGGGCTGGCCATTACTGGGAGCCCCTGGCCGTTACTGGGAGCACTGGAGGGCACTGGGCTGGCCGTTACTGGGAGCCCCTGGCCGTTACTGGGAGCACTGGAGGGCACTGGGCTGGCCGTTACTGGGAGCACTGGAGGGCACTGGGCTGGCCGTTACTGGGAGCTCCTGGCCGTTACTGGGAGCACTGGTGGGCACAGGGCTGGCCGTTACTGGGAGCCTCTGGCCGTTACTGGGAGCACTGGAGGGCACTGGGCTGGCCGTTACTGGGAGCACTGGAGGGCACTGGGCTGGCCATTACTGGGAGCCCCTGGCCGTTACTGGGAGCACTGGAGGGCACTGGGCTGGCCGTTACTGGGAGCCCCTGGCCGTTACTGGGAGCACTGGAGGGCACTGGGCTGGCCGTTACTGGGAGCACTGGTGGGCACTGGGCTGGCCGTTACTGGGAGCACTGGAGGGCACTGGGCTGGCCGTTACTGGGAGCACTGGAGGGTACTGGGCTGGCCGTTACTGGGAGCCCCTGGCCGTTACTGGGAGCACTGGAGGGCACTGGGCTGGCCGTTACTGGGAGCTCCTGGCTGTTACTGGGAGCACTGGAGGGCACTGGGCTGGCCGTTACTGGGAGCCCCTGGCCGTTACTGGGAGCACTGGAGGGCACTGGGCTGGCCGTTACTGGGAGCTCCTGGCCGTTACTGGGAGCACTGGAGGGTACTGGGCTGGTCGTTACTGGGGGCACTGGAGGGCGCTGGGCTGGCCGTTACTGGGAGCACTGGAGGGCACTGGGCTGGCCGTTACTGGGAGCACTGGAGGGCACTGGGCTGGCCATTACTGGGAGCCCCTGGCCGTTACTGGGAGCACTGGAGGGCACTGGGCTGGCCGTTACTGGGAGCTCCTGGCTGTTACTGGGAGCACTGGAGAGCACAGGTCTGGCCGTTACTGGGAGCACTGGAGGGCACTGGGCTGGCCGTTACTGGGAGCACTGGAGGGCACTGGGCTGGCCGTTACTGGGAGCTCCTGGCCGTTACTGGGAGCACTGGAGGGCACTGGGCTGGCCGTTACTGGGAGCACTGGTGGGCACTGGGCTGGCCGTTACTGAGAGGTCCTGGCTGTTACTGAGAGCACTGGAGGGCACTGGGCTGGCCGTTACTGGGAGCTCCTGTCCGTTACTGGGAGCACTGGTGGGCACTGGGCTGGCCGTTACTGGGAGCACTAGAGGGCACTGGGCTGGCCGTTACTGGGAGCACTGGAGGGCACTGGGCTGGCCGTTACTGGGAGTCTCTGGCCGTTACTGGGAGCACTGGTGGGCACTGGGCTGGCCGTTACTGGGAGCACTAGAGGGCACTGGGCTGGCCGTTACTGGGAGCCCCTGGCCGTTACTGGGAGCACTGGTGGGCACTGGGCTGGCCGTTACTGGGAGCACTAGAGGGCACTGGGCTGGCCGTTACTGGGAGCCCCTGGCCGTTACTGGGAGCACTGGTGGGCACTGGGCTGGCCGTTACTGGGAGCACTAGAGGGCACTGGGCTGGCCGTTACTGGGAGCACTGGAGGGCACTGGGCTGGCCGTTACTGGGAGCCTCTGGCCGTTACTGGGAGCACTGGTGGGCACTGGGCTGGCTGTTACTGGGAGCACTGGAGGGCACTGGGCTGGCCGTTACTGGGAGCTCCTGGCCGTTACTGGGAGCACTGGAGGGCACTGGGCTGGCCATCACTGGGAGCTCCTGGCCGTTACTGGGAGCACTGGAGGGCACTGGGCTGGCCGTTACTGGGAGCCCCTGGCCGTTACTGGGAGCACTGGAGGGCACTGGGCTGGCCGTTACTGGGAGCACTGGTGGGCACTGGGCTGGCCGTTACTGGGAGCCCCTGGCCGTTACTGGGATCACTGGAGGGCACTGGGCTGGCCGTTACTGGGAGCTCCTGGCCGTTACTGGGAGCACTGGAGGGCACTGGGCTGGCCATCACTGGGAGCTCCTGGCCGTTACTGGGAGCACTGGAGGGCACTGGGCTGGCCGTTACTGGGAGCCCCTGGCCGTTACTGGGAGCACTGGAGGGCACTGGGCTGGCCGTTACTGGGAGCACTGGTGGGCACTGGGCTGGCCGTTACTGGGAGCCCCTGGCCGTTACTGGGAGCACTGGAGGGCACTGGGCTGGCCGTTACTGGGAGCCCCTGGCCGTTACTGGGATCACTGGAGGGCACTGGGCTGGCCGTTACTGGGAGCCCCTGGCCGTTACTGGGAGCACTGGAGGGCACTGGGCTGGCCGTTACTGGGAGCTCCTGGCCGTTACTGGGAGCACTGGAGGGCACTGGGCTGGCCGTTACTGGGAGCACTGGAGGGCACTGGGCTGGCCGTTACTGGGAGCCCCTGGCCGTTACTGGGAGCACTGGAGGGCACTGGGCTGGCCGTTACTGGGAGCTCCTGGCCGTTACTGGGAGCACTGGAGGGCACTGGGCTGGCCGTTACTGGGAGCCCCTGGCCGTTACTGGAAACACTGGAGGGCACTGGGCTGGCCGTTACTGGGAGCACTGGTGGGCACTGGGCTGGCCGTTACTGGGAGCACTGGAGGGCACAGGGCTGGCTGTTACTGGGAGCACTGGAGGGCACTGGGCTGGCCGTTACTGGGAGCACTGGAGGGCACAGGGCTGGCCGTTACTGGGAGCCTCTGGCCGTTACTGGGAGCACTGGAGGGCACTGGGCTGGCCGTTACTGGGAGCCCCTGGCTGTTACTGGGAGCACTGGTGGGCACAGGGCTGGCCGTTACTGGGAGCTCCTGTTCGTTACTGGGAGCACTGGAGGGCACTGGGCTGGTCGTTATGGGAGCTCCTGGCCGTTACTGGGAGCACTGGAGGGCACTGGGCTGGCCGTTACTGGGAGCTCCTGGCTGTTACTGGGAGCACTGGAGGGTACTGGGCTGGCCGTTACTGGGAGCCCCTGGCCGTTACTGGGAGCACTGGAGGGCACTGGGCTGGCCGTTACTGGGAGCACTGGAGGGCACTGGGCTGGCCGTTACTGGGAGCCTCTGGCCGTTACTGGGAGCACTGGAGGGCACTGGGCTGGCCGTTACTGGGAGCCCCTGGCCGTTACTGGGAGCACTGGTGGGCACAGGGCTGGCCGTTACTGGGAGCCTCTGGCCGTTACTGGGAGCACTGGAGGGTACTGGGCTGGTCGTTACTGGGAGCACTGGAGGGCACTGGGCTGGCCGTTACTGGGAGCACTGGAGGGCACTGGGCTGGCCATTACTGGGAGCCCCTGGCCGTTACTGGGAGCACTGGTGGGCCGTTACTGGGAGCACTGGAGGGCACTGGGCTGGCCGTTACTGGGAGCTCCTGGCCGTTACTGGGAGCACTTGTGGGCACAGGGCTGACCGTTACTGGGAGCTCCTGGCCGTTACTGGGAGCACTGGAGGGCACTGGGCTGGCCGTTACTGGGAGCTCCTGTCCGTTGCTGGGAGCACTGGTGGGCACTGGGCTGACCGTTACTGGGAGCTCCTGGCCGTTACTGGGAGCACTGGAGGGCACTGGGCTGGCCGTTACTGGGAGCACTGGTGGGCACTGGGCTGGCCGTTACTGGGAGCCCCTGGCCATTACTGGGAGCACTGGAGGGCACTGGGCTGGCCGTTACTGGGAGCTCCTGGCCGTTACTGGGAGCACTGGTGGGCACTGGGCTGGCCGTTACTGGGAGCCCCTGGCTGTTACTGGGAGCCTGGAGGGCACTGGGCTGGCTGTTACTGGGAGCTCCTGGCCGTTACTGGGAGCACTGGAGGGCACTGGGCTGGCTGTTACTGGGAGCTCCTGGTTGTTACTGGGAGCACTGGAGGGCACTGGGCTGGCTGTTACTGGGAGCTCCTGGCCGTTACTGGGAGCACTGGAGGGCACTTGGCTGGCCGTTACTGGGAGCTCCTGGCCGTTACTGGGAGCACTGGAGGGCACTGGGCTGGCCGTTACTGGGAGCTCCTGGCCGTTACTGGAAACACTGGAGGGCACTGGGCTGGCCGTTACTGGGAGCACTGGAGGGCACTGGGCTGGCCGTTACTGGGAGCACTGGAGGGCACAGGGCTGGCCGTTACTGGGAGCACTGGAGGGCACTGGGCTGGCCGTTACTGGGAGCACTGGAGGGCACAGGGCTGGCCGTTACTGGGAGCCTCTGGCCGTTACTGGGAGCACTGGAGTGCACTGGGCTGGCCGTTACTGGGAGCCCCTGGCTGTTACTGGGAGCACTGGTGGGCACAGGGTTGGCCGTTACTGGGAGCTCCTGTTCGTTACTGGGAGCACTGGAGGGCACTGGGCTGGTCGTTATGGGAGCTCCTGGCCGTTACTGGGAGCACTGGAGGGCACTGGGCTGGCCGTTACTGGGAGCACTGGAGGGCACTGGGCTGGCCGTTACTGGGAGCCCCTGGCCGTTACTGGGAGCACTGGAGGGCACTGGGCTGGCCGTTACTGGGAGCACTGGAGGGCACTGGGCTGGCCGTTACTGGGAGCCCCTGGCCGTTACTGGGAGCACTGGAGGGCACTGGGCTGGCCGTTACTGGGAGCCTCTGGCCGTTACTGGGAGCACTGGAGGGCACTGGGCTGGCCGTTACTGGGAGCCCCTGGCCGTTACTGGGAGCACTTGTGGGCACAGGGCTGGCCGTTACTGGGAGCTCCTGCCCGTTACTGGGAGCACTGGAGGGCACTGGGCTGGCCGTTACTGGGAGCTCCTAGCCGTTACTGGGAGCACTGGAGGGTACTGGGCTGGTCGTTACTGGGAGCACTGGAGGGCACTGGGCTGGCCGTTACTGGGAGCACTGGAGGGCACTGGGCTGGCCATTACTGGGAGCCCCTGGCCGTTACTGGGAGCACTGGTGGGCACTGGGCTGGCCGTTACTGGGAGCACTGGAGGGCACTGGGCTGGCCGTTACTGGGAGCTCCTGGCCGTTACTGGGAGCACTTGTGGGCACAGGGCTGGCCGTTACTGGGAGCTCCTGGCTGTTACTGGGAGCACTGGTGGGCACAGGGCTGGCCGTTACTGGGAGCCCCTGGCCGTTACTGGGAGCACTGGAGGGCACTGGGCTGGCCGTTACTGGGAGCCCCTGGCCGTTACTGGGAGCACTGGAGGGCACAGGCCTGGCCATTACTGGGAGCCCCTGGCCGTGACTGGGAGCACTGGTGGGCACTGGGCTGACCGTTACTGGGAGCTCCTGGCCGTTACTGGGAGCACTGGAGGGCACTGGGCTGGCCGTTACTGGGAGCACTGGAGGGCACTGGGCTGGCCGTTACTGGGAGCCCCTGGCCGTTACTGGGAGCACTGGAGGGCACTGGGCTGGCCGTTACTGGGAGCCCCTGGCCGTTACTGGGAGCACTGGAGGGCACTGGGCTGGCCGTTACTGGGAGCTCCTGGCCGTTACTGGGAGCACTGGTGGGCACTGGGCTGGCCGTTACTGGGAGCCCCTGGCTGTTACTGGGAGCCTGGAGGGCACTGGGCTGGCTGTTACTGGGAGCTCCTGGCCGTTACTGGGAGCACTGGAGGGCACTGGGCTGGCTGTTACTGGGAGCTCCTGGCCGTTACTGGGAGCACTGGAGGGCACTGGGCTGGCTGTTACTGGGAGCTCCTGGCCGTTACTGGGAGCAGTGGAGGGCACTGGACTGGTCGTTATGGGAGCTCCTGGCCGTTACTGGGAGCACTGGTGGGCACTGGGCTGGCCGTTACTGGAAGCTCCTGGCCGTTACTGGGAGCACTGGAGGGCACTGGGCTGGCCGTTACTGGGAGCCCCTGGCCGTTACTGGGAGCACTGGAGGGCACTGGGCTGGCCGTTACTGGGAGCTCCTGGCCGTTACTGGGAGCACTGGAGGGCACTGGGCTGTCCGTTACTGGGAGCCCCTGGCCGTTACTGGGAGCACTGGAGGGCACTGGGCTGGCCGTTACTGGGAGCTCCTGGCCGTTACTGGGAGCACTGGAGGGCACTGGGCTGGCCGTTACTGGGAGCACTGGTGGGCACAGGGCTGGCCGTTACTGGGAGCCCCTGGCCGTTACTGGGAGCACTGGAGGGCACTGGGCTGGCCGTTACTGGGAGCACTGGTGGGCACTGGGCTGGCCGTTACTGGGAGCTCCTGGCCGTTACTGGGAGCACTGGAGGGCACTGGGCTGGCCGTTACTGGGAGCACTGGAGGGCACTGGGCTGGCCGTTACTGGGAGCTCCTGGCCGTTACTGGGAGCACTGGAGGGCACTGGGCTGGCCGTTACTGGGAGCCCCTGGCCTTTACTGGGAGCACTGGAGGGCACTGGGCTGGCCGTTACTGGGAGCCCCTGGCCGTTACTGGGAGCACTGGAGGGCACTGGGCTGGCCGTTACTGGGAGCACTGGAGGGCACTGGGCTGGCCGTTACTGGGAGCACTGGTGGGCACAGGGCTGGCCGTTACTGGGAGCCTCTGGCCGTTACTGGGAGCACTGGAGGGCACTGGGCTGGCCGTTACTGGGAGCACTGGTGGGCACAGGGCTGGCCGTTACTGGGAGCCTCTGGCCGTTACTGGGAGCACTGGAGGGCACTGGGCTGGCCGTTACTGGGAGCACTGGTGGGCACAGGGCTGGCCGTTACTGGGAGCTCCTGGCCGTTACTGGGAGCACTGGAGGGCACTGGGCTGGCCGTTACTGGGATCACTGGAGGGCACTGGGCTGGCCGTTACTGGGAGCCCCTGGCCGTTACTGGGAGCACTGGAGGGCACTGGGCTGGCCGTTACTGGGAGCCCCTGGCCGTTACTGGGAGCACTGGAGGGCACTGGGCTGGCCGTTACTGGGAGCCCCTGGCCGTTACTGGGAGCACTGGAGGGCACTGGGCTGGCCGTTACTGGGAGCCCCTGGCCATTACTGGGAGCACTGGAGGGCACTGGGCTGGCCGTTACTGGGAGCACTGGTGGGCACTGGGCTGGCCGTTACTGGGAGCCCCTGGCCGTTACTGGGAGCACTGGAGGGCACTGGGCTGGCCGTTACTGGGAGCCCCTGGCCATTACTGGGAGCACTGGAGGGCACTGGGCTGGCCGTTACTGGGAGCCCCTGGCCGTTACTGGGAGCACTGGAGGGCACTGGGCTGGCTGTTACTGGGAGCCCCTGGCCGTTAGTGGGAGCACTGGTGGGCACTGGGCTGGCCATTACTGGGAGCTCCTGGCCGTTACTGGGAGCACTGGAGGGCACTGGGCTGGCCGTTACTGGGAGCCCCTGGCCGTTAGTGGGAGCACTGGTGGGCACTGGGCTGGCCGTTACTGGGAGCTCCTGGCCGTTACTGGGAGCACTGGAGGGCACTGGGCTGGCCGTTACTGGGAGCACTGGAGGGCACTGGGCTGGCCGTTACTGGGAGCCCCTGGCCGTTACTGGGAGCACTGGTGGGCACTGGGCTGGCCGTTACTGGGAGCTCCTGGCCGTTACTGGGAGCACTGGAGGGCACTGGGCTGGCCGTTACTGGGAGCACTGGAGGGCACTGGGCTGGCCGTTACTGGGAGCCCCTGGCCGTTACTGGGAGCACTGGTGGGCACTGGGCTGGCCGTTACTGGGAGCCCCTGGCCGTTACTGGGAGCACTGGTGGGCACTGGGCTGGCCGTTACTGGGAGCCCCTGGCTGTTACTGGGAGCACTGGAGGGCACTGGGCTGGCCGTTACTGGGAGCCCCTGGCCGTTACTGGGAGCACTGGAGGGCACTGGGCTGGCCGTTACTGGGAGCTCCTGGCCGTTACTGGGAGCACTGGAGGGCACTGGGCTGGCCGTTACTGGGAGCCCCTGGCCGTTACTGGGAGCACTGGAGGGCACTGGGCTGGCCGTTACTGGGAGCTCCTGGCCGTTACTGGGAGCACTGGAGGGCACTGGGCTGGCCGTTACTGGGAGCCCCTGGCCGTTACTGGGAGCACTGGAGGGCACTGGGCTGGCCGTTACTGGGAGCACTGGTGGGCACTGGGCTGGCCGTTACTGGGAGCCCCTGGCCGTTACTGGGAGCACTGGTGGGCACAGGGCTGGCCGTTACTGGGAGCCCCTGGCCGTTACTGGGAGCACTGGAGGGCACTGGGCTGGCCGTTACTGGGAGCTCCTGGCCGTTACTGGGAGCACTGGAGGGCACTGGGCTGGCCGTTACTGGGAGCACTGGAGGGCACTGGGCTGGCCGTTACTGGGAGCCCCTGGCCGTTACTGGGAGCACTGGAGGGCACTGGGCTGGCCGTTACTGGGAGCCCCTGGCCGTTACTGGGAGCACTGGAGGGCACTGGGCTGGCCGTTACTGGGAGCACTGGAGGGCACTGGGCTGGCCGTTACTGGGAGCCCCTGGCCGTTACTGGGAGCACTGGAGGGCACTGGGCTGGCCGTTACTGGGAGCACTGGTGGGCACTGGGCTGGCCGTTACTGGGAGCCCCTGGCCGTTACTGGGAGCACTGGAGGGCACTGGGCTGGCCGTTACTGGGAGCCCCTGGCCGTTACTGGGAGCACTGGAGGGCACTGGGCTGGCCGTTACTGGGAGCACTGGTGGGCACTGGGCTGGCCGTTACTGGGAGCCCCTGGCCGTTACTGGGAGCACTGGTGGGCACTGGGCTGGCCGTTACTGGGAGCTCCTGGCCGTTACTGGGAGCACTGGAGGGCACTGGGCTGGCCGTTACTGGGAGCCCCTGGCTGTTACTGGGAGCACTGGAGGGCACTGGGCTGGCCGTTACTGGGAGCACTGGAGGGCACTGGGCTGGCCGTTACTGGGAGCTCCTGGCCGTTACTGGGAGCACTGGAGGGCACTGGGCTGGCCGTTACTGGGAGCACTGGAGGGCACTGGGCTGGCCGTTACTGGGAGCCCCTGGCCGTTACTGGGAGCACTGGAGGGCACTGGGCTGGCCGTTACTGGGAGCACTGGTGGGCACTGGGCTGGCCGTTACTGGGAGCACTGGAGGGCACTGGGCTGGCCGTTACTGGGAGCACTGGTGGGCACAGGGCTGGCTGTTACTGGGAGCCCCTGGCCGTTACTGGGAGCACTGGAGGGCACTGGGCTGGCCGTTACTGGGAGCCCCTGGCCGTTACTGGGAGCACTGGAGGGCACTGGGCTGGCTGTTACTGGGAGCCCCTGGCCGTTAGTGGGAGCACTGGTGGGCACTGGGCTGGCCATTACTGGGAGCTCCTGGCCGTTACTGGGAGCACTGGAGGGCACTGGGCTGGCCGTTACTGGGAGCACTGGAGGGCACTGGGCTGGCCGTTACTGGGAGCCCCTGGCCGTTAGTGGGAGCACTGGTGGGCACTGGGCTGGCCGTTACTGGGAGCTCCTGGCCGTTACTGGGAGCACTGGAGGGCACTGGGCTGGCCGTTACTGGGAGCACTGGAGGGCACTGGGCTGGCCGTTACTGGGAGCCCCTGGCCGTTACTGGGAGCACTGGAGGGCACTGGGCTGGCCGTTACTGGGAGCTCCTGGCCGTTACTGGGAGCACTGGAGGGCACTGGGCTGGCCGTTACTGGGAGCACTGGAGGGCACTGGGCTGGCCGTTACTGGGAGCCCCTGGCCGTTACTGGGAGCACTGGTGGGCACTGGGCTGGCCGTTACTGGGAGCCCCTGGCCGTTACTGGGAGCACTGGAGGGCACTGGGCTGGCCGTTACTGGGAGCTCCTGGCCGTTACTGGGAGCACTGGAGGGCACTGGGCTGGCCGTTACTGGGAGCACTGGAGGGCACTGGGCTGGCCGTTACTGGGAGCCCCTGGCCGTTACTGGGAGCACTGGAGGGCACTGGGCTGGCCGTTACTGGGAGCTCCTGGCCGTTACTGGGAGCACTGGAGGGCACTGGGCTGGCCGTTACTGGGAGCCCCTGGCCGTTACTGGGAGCACTGGAGGGCACTGGGCTGGCCGTTACTGGGAGCTCCTGGCCGTTACTGGGAGCACTGGAGGGCACTGGGCTGGCCGTTACTGGGAGCCCCTGGCCGTTACTGGGAGCACTGGAGGGCACTGGGCTGGCCGTTACTGGGAGCACTGGTGGGCACTGGGCTGGCCGTTACTGGGAGCCCCTGGCCGTTACTGGGAGCACTGGTGGGCACTGGGCTGGCCGTTACTGGGAGCCCCTGGCCGTTACTGGGAGCACTGGAGGGCACTGGGCTGGCCGTTACTGGGAGCTCCTGGCCGTTACTGGGAGCACTGGAGGGCACTGGGCTGGCCGTTACTGGGAGCACTGGAGGGCACTGGGCTGGCCGTTACTGGGAGCCCCTGGCCGTTACTGGGAGCACTGGAGGGCACTGGGCTGGCCGTTACTGGGAGCCCCTGGCCGTTACTGGGAGCACTGGAGGGCACTGGGCTGGCCGTTACTGGGAGCACTGGAGGGCACTGGGCTGGCCGTTACTGGGAGCCCCTGGCCGTTACTGGGAGCACTGGAGGGCACTGGGCTGGCCGTTACTGGGAGCACTGGTGGGCACTGGGCTGGCCGTTACTGGGAGCCCCTGGCCGTTACTGGGAGCACTGGAGGGCACTGGGCTGGCCGTTACTGGGAGCCCCTGGCCGTTACTGGGAGCACTGGAGGGCACTGGGCTGGCCGTTACTGGGAGCACTGGTGGGCACTGGGCTGGCCGTTACTGGGAGCCCCTGGCCGTTACTGGGAGCACTGGTGGGCACAGGGCTGGCCGTTACTGGGAGCTCCTGGCCGTTACTGGGAGCACTGGAGGGCACTGGGCTGGCCGTTACTGGGAGCCCCTGGCCGTTACTGGGAGCACTGGAGGGCACTGGGCTGGCCGTTACTGGGAGCACTGGAGGGCACTGGGCTGGCCGTTACTGGGAGCTCCTGGCCGTTACTGGGAGCACTGGAGGGCACTGGGCTGGCCGTTACTGGGAGCACTGGAGGGCACTGGGCTGGCCGTTACTGGGAGCTCCTGGCCGTTACTGGGAGCACTGGAGGGCACTGGGCTGGCCGTTACTGGGAGCACTGGAGGGCACTGGGCTGGCCGTTACTGGGAGCTCCTGGCCGTTACTGGGAGCACTGGAGGGCACTGGGCTGGCCGTTACTGGGAGCACTGGAGGGCACTGGGCTGGCCGTTACTGGGAGCCCCTGGCCGTTACTGGGAGCACTGGTGGGCACTGGGCTGGCCGTTACTGGGAGCTCCTGGCCGTTACTGGGAGCACTGGAGGGCACTGGGCTGGCCATTACTGGGAGCCCCAGGCCGTTACTGGGAGCACTGGAGGGCACTGGGCTGGCCGTTACTGGGAGCACTGGAGGGCACTGGGCTGGCCGTTACTGGGAGCCCCTGGCCGTTACTGGGAGCACTGAGGGCACTGGGCTGGCCGTTACTGGGAGCCCCTGGCCGTTACTGGGATCACTGGAGGGCACTGGGCTGGCCGTTACTGGGAGCTCCTGGCCGTTACTGGGAGCACTGGAGGGCACTGGGCTGGCCGTTACTGGGAGCTCCTGGCCGTTACTGGGAGCACTGGAGGGCACTGGGCTGGCCGTTACTGGGAGCACTGGTGGGCACTGGGCTGGCCGTTACTGGGAGCCCCTGGCCGTTACTGGGAGCACTGCAGGGCACTGGGCTGGCCGTTACTGGGAGCACTGAGGGCACTGGGCTGGCCGTTACTGGGAGCACTGGAGGGCACTGGGCTGGCCGTTACTGGGAGCCCCTGGCCGTTACTGGGAGCACTGAGGGCACTGGGCTGGCCGTTACTGGGAGCCCCTGGCCGTTACTGGGAGCACTGGAGGGCACTGGGCTGGCCGTTACTGGGAGCTCCTGGCCGTTATGGGAGCACTGCGGGGGTACTGGGGGGGGACTGGGAGCCCCGCGCCGGCACTGGTAGCACTGGGGGGGCACCGGAGGGCACCGGAGGGCTCTGGGCGGGCGGGCACTGGGACCCCCGCCGCCTCCGGCCGGGGAAGGCGGCCCCGCCCCCTTCCCGTCACCCCCCGCGGCCGGCGCGGGCCAGGACGGCTGCTCTGGCCCCGCCCCCAGAGGCGGGCTCTCCTCCCCGCCGCCCAATAGAACCCTCCGCCTGCCGCCTGCCCCCTCGCCGATTGGCTCAGGCGGGCGGAGCGTTGGCCAATGGGGGCGGTGATTGGGGTGGGGCGACGCTCGGCGGGTTCCGTGGCGGCGGGGGATGAGCGCGGAATGGGCGCGGGAGATTCGCCGTGAGTCCAGCCGGGCCTAGACCCGGCCTAAACCGCACCTGCGGGGGCCTACACCGGGGCCTGGGGCCTCCCCACCCGGGACCCCCTGCCCCAGCCCCTCCCGCCCCCCCCGGCCCCGTTCCCGGCTCCTTCTTCACGTCGCCAACAGCTTCCCCCCCTCCCCGTGGGGCCCCCCAAGTCCCTTCCCCCGGGGTGGGGGGCGGCAGGGACCCTCTCTCTGGGTTGGGGGGCACCTGGGGCGGGCTGCGGGGACCCCCACATTTGGGGTGGGTGGGCTGCAGGGACCCATCTACGGGGTGGGGGTCACCGGGGGATGGGGGTCACCGGGGGGTGGGGTCAGCAGGGACCCCCCCATCTGGGTTTCTGGGTTGGGGGGCACGGGGGGAGCTGCAGGGACCCCCCTGCTCCAGGTTGGGGAGTACCGGCGGGGTTCCGGGGATCCCCCCTATCAGGGGGTGGTGGGTTGCAGGGACCCCATCTCTGGGCTGGGTGTTACCGGGGGGGGTCATTGGGGATCCCCAGTCAGGTGTGGGGGTCTGCAGGGACCCTCCCCCTCCGAGGTGGGGGGCACTAAGGCCCCCCATTTGGGATGCGGGACACCAGGGGGGCTGCAGGGACCCCATCTCCGGCGTGGGGGCACCGGAGGGGCTGCGGGGAACCCCACATTGGTGGTGGTGGGCACCGGGGGGAGGGTCCACAAGGACCTTCTCTCTGGGGTGGGGGGCACCAGGACCCCCTCTCTGGTCCTTAGGGCTGGGGGGATATGTGGGGCACAGGGTGGTATGGGGGGCGATTGGGGTGGGCAGGGGATGGTCCCTGGGGTTTGGGGTGGGCAGGGGGTGGTCGCTGGGGGTTTGGGGGAGGGGGTCTCACCAGGCTGAGCCCCCACCCCCCCCCCCTTTTATCCCCCCCCCTAGAGCTGCAGAAGGCGAAGGAGAAGGCCCAGCGTGGCGGCAACCGGGTAGACGAGGCCGCGGCGTGTAACCAGCTCGGGGAGATTTTGGCGAGCCATGGTGCGTCCTCCCGGCGCGGCCGGGTCCCCCTTCACCCCCAAAACCCGGGGCGGGGGACCCCCTTACCCCCTCCCCAGGGGAGGTAAGGACCCGACACCCCCCTGGGTCGCCGGCAGGCCGCTACGAGGAGGCTCTGGAGGAGCACCGGCAGGAGCTGCGGCTGCTGGAGGAGGCCGGCGACAGCATCGGCTGCGCCGTGGCTCACCGCAAGATCGGCGAGAGGTTGGCCGAGCTGGAGAACTACGAGGCGGCGCTAAAGGTGGGCTTTCGACTCTTACGGGGGTCTCTGGGCGGGGCGGGGGGGACGGGACACGGGGGGACGGGGACACCCCGCGGCGGGGGTCTCAGGCTTCTCCCCGCCCCGCAGCACCAACGCCAACACCTGGAGCTGGCTCGTTCCCTCTCGGATGACACGGAGCAGCAACGCGCCTGGGCTACCATCGGCCGCACCTACATGTTCGTGGCCGACAGCCGCTCGCCGGGGGAGGCGGCGCCGGCGCTGCGCGAAGCCGAGCGGGCTTTTCGTACCAGCCTGGCCATCGTGGAGGAGAAACTGGAAGGTGAGGCTGCGCCCGGTGCCCGTCCCGGTGCCCTCGGAGCGATGTCCCAGCGCCCGGCGCCCTCGGAGGGACGTCCTGGTGCCCTCGGAGGGACGTCCCGGTGCCCTCGGAGCGATGTCCCAGCGCCCGGCGCCCTCGGAGGGACGTCCCGGTGCCCTCGGAGCGATGTCCCAGCGCCCGGTGCCCTCGGAGGGACGTCCCGGTGCCCTCGGAGGGACGTCCCGGTGCCCTCGGAGGGACATCCCGGTGCCCTCGGAGGGACGTCCCAGCGCCCGGTGCCCTCGGAGGGACGTCCCAGCGCCCGGTGCCCTCGGAGGGACGTCCTGGTGCCCTCGGAGGGACGTCCCGGTGCCCTCGGAGCGATGTCCCAGCGCCCGGCGCCCTCGGAGGGACGTCCCGGTGCCCTCGGAGCGATGTCCCAGCGCCCGGCGCCCTCGGAGGGACGTCCCGGTGCCCTCGGAGCGATGTCCCAGCGCCCGGTGCCCTCGAAGGGACGTCCCGGTGCCCTCGGAGGGACGTCCCGGTGCCCTCGGAGGGACGTCCCGGTGCCCTCGGAGGCCCGCCCCAGCGCCTGGTGCAGCCCCGCGGGGCCCCACCACCTCCCAGAGCCACTGGGTTTTACTTCAACCCCGCAGGAGTCGTGCCGAAGCGGGAGCTGACGGAGATGAGGACGCGGCTCTACCTCAACCTGGGTCTGGTTTACGACAGCCTGCAGGAAGCGGCCAAGTGCGATCACTACATCAAAAAAAGCATCTTCCTCGCCGAGTAAGTACGGGCGGGAGCCGCCGGGTTCGGGGAGGGGAAGGGGAGGGGGACACGGGACCCCTGGCAGCGGCCCCCCCCCCCCACCCCTCCCTTCGCAGGCAGGGCCGGCTGGACGAAGATCTCTACCGCGCTTACTTCAATTTGGGGGAACATCCACCTGCGGGAGGGCGAACACTCCGGGGCCTTGCGCTGCCTGGCCCGGGCGCGCGACTGCGCCCGCAGGATGAAGGAGAAAGGGATGGAGAGCGACTGCTGCGGCAGCACGGCCCAGGTGGGTGGTCTGGGGGGGGGCGCCCCTCGCCGTCTGTGTGTGTCCCCCCCCACCCCCTTTTTCTAACGGGTGGCCCCCGTCGTCCCCCACCACCCAGGTCCTGCTGAGTTTGGGGGATTTCGCGGCCGCCAAGCGCTCGCTGAAGCAAGCCTACGTGCTGGGCTCGCGGCAGCCCTGGCAGCGGGACCTCGTCCGCTCCAACCTGCGCTACGGTGAGGGGGGGGGACGGGACCCCCAGGGGCGGGAGGGGGTCCCCCAGGGGCGGGAGGGGGTCCCCGGGGGCGGGAGGGGGTCCCCGGGGGTGGGGTGGGGCGGGGTCCCCAGGGGTGAGTCGGGGTCCCCAAGGGTGGGACGGGGGTCCCAAAGGGTGGGATGGGGCCCCCAGGGGCAGGATGGGGCCCCCAGGGGCAGGACAGTGTCCCCAGGGTGGGACGGGGTCCCCAAGGGTAGGATGGGGCCCCCAGGGGCAGGACAGTGTCCCCAGGGGGGTGACAGTGTCCCCAGGGGTGGGAAGGGGTCCCCAAGGGTGGCCCAGTGTCCCCAGGGGGATGACAGGGTCCCCAGGGGGGTGACAGTGTCCCCAGGGTTGGGAAGAGGTCCCCAAGAGTAGGCCAGTGTCCCCGGGGGGTGGGATGGGGTCCCCGGGGGGATGACAGTGTCCCCAGGGGTGGGATGGGGTCCCCAGGGGGATGACAGTGTCCCCAGGGGGATGACAGTGTCCCCAAGGGGATGACAGTGTCCCCAGAGGTGGGATGGTGTCCCCCAGAGGTGGGATGGTGTCCCCCAGGGGCAGGACAGTGTCCCCAGGCGTGGGATGGCGTCCCCAGGGGGGTGACAGTGTCCCCAGGGGGGTGACAGTGTCCCCAGGGGGGATGACAGTGTCCCCAGGGGTGGGATGGGGTCCCCAGGGGGGGGTGACAGGGTCCCCAGGGGTGGGATGGGGTCCCCAGGGAGGGTGACAGTGTCCCCAGGGTGCCGCCAAACCCCCCAGCTCTGCTCCACCCCCCCTTCCCCTTCCGCGGGTCCCGCGCTGACACTCGGGGCGGGGACACCCGCCCACCCCCCCCGACACCGGGCTGCGCCAGGGACGGCTCTGGGGGTCCCCAGGGTGGCCCGACCGTCACCCCCCCCGCCTCCCCCCGGCAGCCAGCAAGGTGGCGCGGCTGCAGGAGGCTCTGGAGGAGGCGGCGGCCGGTGACCCGCCGGCGGCCCTGGCCCTCTGCGAGCAGCTCGGGGACACCTTCTCCAGGCACGGCGACTACGCCCGCGCCGTCGACTCCTACCAGAGGCAGGTAAGCGGGGCTCAGGAGGGGGCTTGGGGGGGTCCCGGTGGGACGTCCCCGCTGATGGAGGGGTTCCCCGGGGGCAGCTGAGCTTCGCCCAGGCGTTGGGGAGGCCACCGGGGGAGCTGGCCGTCATCCACGTCTCCCTGGCCACCACCTTCGGCGACCTGAAAGGATCACGAGCGAGCCGTCCACCATTACCGGCAGGAGCTGGCCCTGCACCGGGGCAGCGCGCTGGAGGCGAGCTGGGGCTGGGGGCACCTGGGGGGGTCCCTGCGTCCTGGGGAGTGGTCCTTGGGTCCCTGCAGGGGGTCCCTTGTCTCCTCAGGGGGGCCTTTGGGTCCCTGTGGGGGGGTCCTTGGGTCCTCAGGGGGGGTTTTGGGTCCCTTGGGGGGGGTCCCTGGGCACCTGGCGGGGGGTCCCTGCGTCCTGGGGAGTGGTCCTTGGGTCCCTGCAGGGGGTCCTTGTGTCCCTGGGGGAGGCCCTTGTCTCCTCAGGGGGGCCTTTGGGTCCCTGTGGGGGGGTCCTTGGGTCCTCAGTGGGGGTTTTGGGTCCCTTGGGGGGGTCCCTGGGCACCTGGCGGGGGGTCCCTGCGTCCTGGGGAGTGGTCCTTGGGTCCCTGCAGGGGGTCCTTGTCTCCTCAGGGGGGCCTTTGGGTCCCTGTGGAGAGTCCTTGGGTCCTCAGTGGGGGTTTTGGGTCCCTTGGGGGGGTCCCTGGGCACCTGGCGGGGGGTCCCTGCGTCCTGGGGAGTGGTCCTTGGGTCCCTGCAGGGGGTCCTTGTCTCCTCAGGGGGGCCTTTGGGTCCCTGTGGAGAGTCCTTGGTCCTCAGTGGGGGTTTTGGGTCCCTTGGGGTGGTCCTTGGGCACCTGGAGGGGGTCCCTGTATCCTGGGGAGTGGTCCTTGGGGTCCCTGCAGGGGGTCCTTGTGTCCCTGGGGGAGGCCCTTGTGTCCTCAGGGGGGCCTTTGGGTCCCTGTGGAGAGTCCTTGGGTCCTCAGTGGGGGTTTTGGGTCCCTTGGGGGGGTCCTTGGGCACCTGGGGGGGGTCTCTGGGTCCTGGGGAGTGGTCCTTGGTCCCTGTGGGGGCTCTTTGGGTCCCTTGGAGGGGGTCCTTGGGCACCTGGGGAGGTCCTTGGGTCGCTGTGGGGGTGTCTGGGTCCTTACAAAAGCTCATCAGGTCCCTGGGGGGATTATTGTGTCTTTGGGGGTCTCACTGTGTCCCTGGGGGGCTCCTTGGGTCCCTGGGGGGGGGTCCCTGGATCCCTGAGGGAGGCCCTTGGGTTGTCAGGGGCTCTTTGGGTCCCTGCGGATCTCCTTGGGTCCCTGAGGTCTCCCTGGCTCCCTACAGCTCATCATGTCCCTGGGGGGGTTCACTGTGGTCCTAGGAGGGGGTTCATCAGGTCCCTGGGGGGGCTCCATGGGTCCCTGGGGGGGTTATTGTGTCTCTAAGGGGGGCTTCTTGGGTCCTGGGGGGTCTCATTGGGTCCCTGAGAGGGCTCCTTGGAGCCCTGGGGGGCACGCCGGGGGGCATCCCGTGTCCCTGGGGGGGGGGGCGGGGGTTCCCCGGGTCCTTTACCGGGGGCTCACCAGGTCCTGGGGGGCTCCCTGGGTCCCTCGGATGTGGGTGGGGTGGGGGGGTGGGGTGGGGGGTGTCTCAGCGAGGCTGTCCCGGGGTCGGGGTGGTGAGAGGTGCTGGTGGCCCCCCCGCCCCCCCCCCCTCCCGGGGGAAGGCGCGGGGCTGCAGGGGGACCCCCGGGGACCCCCGGGCGCTGACCCCCGGCCGTGCCCAGGAGGGGAAGACGTGGCTGAACGTGGCGCTGGCCATGGAGGAGGGGGGCTCCTCCCGCGCCGAGCTCCAGCCCTGCTTCCAAAGGGCGCTGGAGCGAGCCGAGGCGGCCGGAGACCCCCGGCTGCAGGTGAGGGGTGGGGGGGTGGTGCGGGACATGGGGGGAAAAACACCCCCCCCCCCCCCATCCCTTTCCCCCCCTCCCTGGGGGTCCCCAGTGCGGGCTGGGGGCCTCACCCTCCTCCTCCTCTTCCTCCCCAGCGGCAGATCCTGCGGCACCTCCGCGCGCTGCAGCTGCGGGACGGCGACGCCGAGGCTGCCGCCGGCACCCTGGCCCGGCTCGGGGCGCTGGGGGGCGAGGAGGGGGAGGAGGAGGAGGAGGAGGAGGAAGAGCCGGAGAGCAGCGAGGCTCAGGACGAGAGCGAGCTGGAGCTGTCGGAGAGCGGTATGGGGGGTCTGCGGGGGGGGGGCCCTGGGGGGTGTCCCCAAAAGGGAGGGGTCCTCCCTCACGGGGAGGGGGGCGTCTCTTCCAGAGGGGGAGGAAGATGAACTCGAAGGCTACAGCAAGAGCGTCCCCGGGCGCCGGCGGATCAGCAAGGTGAGAGGCGGCGGGTGTCCCCCACCCCCCGACACCCCAAAGTATGGCGGGGGGGGGGGGTCTTGTCCTTCCCCCTGACACCCCCAAAGAGGGCTGGGGGGGCTTTTTCTTCCCCCTGACACCCCCAAAACAGGAGTGTGGGGTCTCCCCCTTCCCCTGACACCCCCAAAGAAGGTTGGGGGTCTTCCCGTGACACCCCCAAAGAGAGCTGGCAGGATCTTCTCCTTCCCCTGACACCCCCCGAAGTGGGCTGGAGGGGTGGGGTCTCCCCATGACACCCCCAAACAGGAGCCAGGGGTCTCCCCAACACCCCTAAAAGAGGGCTGGGGGGGTGGGTTTCTTCCCCCGGCACCCCCGGAGAGGGCCGGGGTGCGTCCCGGGGGTCCCACATCGTGCCCCCCCCCGCCGTGCCGGCAGTGGAACCGACGGAACGAGCGGGGCGAGACCCCCCTGCACCGCGCCTGCATCGAGGGCGACCTGCGCCGCGTCCAGCTCTTCCTCAGGCAGGTGGGCGAGGGGTCCCCAAAAATGACCTTGGGGGGGGGGTGGGGGGTCTCTGTGTGACTGTGTCATTCCCCCCCCCCCCCCTTCTTTTTTTAGGGGCACCCCCTGAACCCCCGCGATTACTGCGGCTGGACCCCGCTGCACGAGGCGTGCAACCACGGGCACCTGGGTGAGCGGGCTGGGAACCCCTCCCCACCCCCCACCCCTTCCTCAAAACGGGGGGCAGGCAGAGCGCCCCCCCCCCCCCCCCCATTTCCTCACCGCCATCCCCCCGCCCCCAGAGATCGTCCGGCTGCTGCTGGACCGCGGGGCCGCCTTGGACGATCCGGGGGGGCCGGGCTGCGAAGGCATCACCCCCCTGCACGACGCCCTCAGCTGCGGGCACTTCGAGGTGGCCGAGCTCTTGGTGCGGCGGGGGGGCGTCGGTGACGGCCAGGAACGCCAGGGTGAGGCCCCGGGGGTGGGTTTTGGGGTGGGGGTGGGGGGGGACACCCTGGGAAAAGCACGCACCTCCGTGTCCCCCCCCCACCCCCCCTCCCCTTGCTTTTTCCGCAGGGCCTGACGCCGCTGGGGACGCTGGAGGAGTGGGCGAGGGTCTACAGCCGGGAGCTGGACCAGGAGACGCGGGCAGCGGTGCCGAAGGCGGCCGAGCGGCTGCTCAGGGAGGCGGCGGCACGAGGTGGGCTCCGCCGGCCCCCCCCTGTTCCCCCTCCCTCCTTATTTTTCAATGGAGGGGGGCGCTGAGGGGTGGCGTCTCCGCAGCCGCGCCGCCGCTCCCCTCCGAGGAGCCCTTCGACGCCGAGCTGGACGAGCGGCGAAGCCCGGAGCCGCCGGAGCCGGAGGGGGGTGACGCGTCGCCTGCCGAGGCCGGTGAAGAAGCGGCAGCGGGTGCCGGGGCTCGGCCGGCAGGAGGGAGCGGAGCCGGAGCCGAACGACTACGAAGCCGCCATCCGGAGCCTCGGCAGCGCCAAATCCCTTCCCGGCAGCACCGCCGCGGTGGCGATGTGCCGGCAACCGGCCCTCATCCCGGCCGAGCAGTACCTGGAGGAGGAGGATTGGCTGGAAGATGACCTTGGGGTATCCCGGGGGGGGCCGTAAACGGCCGCGCCGGCACCCCCAGGACCCGGCGACGGCTTCGGGGGACAGCGCGGGGTCGGAGAGCGACGGCCCCGCTCCGGCCCGGCACCAGCCGCGGCGCCGCCGGAGCGCGCAAAGCCGCCTCGCCCGCGTGGTGGAGAGGATCCCCTTGGGACGCTCCCGGGGAATCCCGACCCCTCGAGGCGGCCGGGAGCCCCCTCCCCGCCGAGGATGAGGATGAGGGAGACCCCCCCTTCCCTGCCGGCGCCGCTGCCGGCTCTCCGCGTCCGCGTCCGGGTCCAGGACAACGTCTTCCTCATCCCCGTGCCCCAAAGGTAAGGGCTTTGCGATAACCGCCCGCCACCCCCCTTTCCTCCCCCCGCCCCCCCCCCGCCCGGCCGCCGTGCCGTTGGGGACCCCCGAGGCGGGCGGGGAGCGCCCGCCGGTGACCCTGCGGCTCGCGGCAGCGAGGGCCGCGCCGTGGGCTGGCTGGCGGAGCGGGCGGCCGAGCGGTACTACCAAACCTGCGGGTTGCTGCCGCGGCTCATCCTGAAGAAAGAAGGGGCTCTCCTGGCCCCCCAGGACCTGGTGGGGGGACGTCCTGCAGAGCAACGAGGAGGTGGGCGACCAGCCCCCGACCCCCCCGCCGCCGCCCCCCGACCCCCGCCGTGGCCCCGGCGCCGGACGGTGGTGCCGTTGCAGGTGCTGGCGGAGGTGCAGGTGCTGGGACCTGCCGCCCTTGGCCGAGCGCTACCGCAGGGCGTGCCAGAGCCTGGCGGTGGGTAAGGACCCCTCGGGGACCCCCTTGTGTCCCCCCCATCCCCTCGGGACCCCCTTCTCCCCTCCTGTCCCTTTGGGGACCCCTTTATCCCCCTCCATCCCCTCGGGGACCCCCTTGTGTCCCCTCCGGCCCCTCGGGACCCCCTTCTCCCCTCCTGTCCCTTTGGGGACCCCTTTATCCCCCTCCATCCCCTCGGGGACCCCCTTGTGTCCCCTCCGGCCCCTCGGGACCCCCTTGTCCCCTCCTGTCCCTTTGGGTACCCCTTTATCCCCCTCCATCCCCTCGGGGACCCCCTTGTGTCCCCTCCGGCCCCTCGGGACCCCCTTCTCCCCTCCTGTCCCTTTGGGGACCCCTTTGTCCCCTCAGGAACCCCCTAATCCGCTCCCTGTCCTCTTGGGGACCCCCTTGTCCCCTCCATGTCCCCTTGGGGACCCCCCCCATCCATTCGGGAGCCCCCTTGTCCCCTCCCATCCCTTTGGGGACCCCCCATCCCTTCAGGAACCCCCTTGTCCCCTCCCATCCCCTTGGGGACCCCCGTGTCCCCTCCCATCCCCTCGGGGACCGTCCCCACCGAGGGTCAGGGCTGGGGGTCCCCGTGCCGGGGGGAACACGCCTGTCCCTGGGCCAGCACAGGGCCATTGGCAGGACTTGGGGTGGTGGGGGGTGGGTGTCCCCAAGGGGGTTCGGGGCTCCCCAGGGTGGGTGGGGTGTGTCCCCAAGGGGGTTCGGGGCTCCCCAGGGTGGTGGTGGGGGTGTCCCCAGGGTCCCCCAAAGGCTCGGCGTGTCCCGGCAGAGCCGCACCCGCTGCTGCTGAAGGTGACGGAGCTGCAGGAGCAGAGCCCGGGGCTGGGGGTCGGGGGGGGCCTGGCCCTGCGCCCCCCCCACCTCCCCCCGTTGCTGCGGGCCCTGAAGCTGCAGGCGCCGCTGCGGCAGCTCCGGCTGCGCGGCTGCGGCCTCCCCGACGCCGCGGCCACCGACCTGGCGGCCACGCTGGCCACCCTGCCCTCCCTCACCCTGCTCGACCTGGCCGGGAACCGCCTGGGCGCCCAGGGGCTGCGGCTGCTCCTGCCCCCCGGCCCCCCCGGCGCCCCCGGCGCCTTCCAGGTACGCCTGGCTTTGGGGGGTGGGGGAGGCGTGGGGGGGGCCCCCGAGGGACACGGGGCGGGGGGGACACGGATGGGGACGGTGCTGGCCTCGCCCGGCCGCATGGGGGGTCGCGGTGTGGGGCGCCCCGCCAGGCCCCCCCCCCCCCAAAGCTTTTGTGTCCCCCCCCAACTTCTTCGGTCCCCCCCAAAGCTCTTATGCCCCCCCCCCCCAACCTCTTTGGTTCCCCCTAAAGCTCTTATGCCCCCCCCAACCTCTTTGGTTCCCCGCAAAGCTCTTATGCCCCCCCCCAACCTCTTTGGTTCCCCCCAAAGCTCTTATGCCCCCCCCAAAGCTCTTATGCCCCCCCCCCCAACCTCTTTGGTTCCCCCCAAAGCTCTTGTGCCCCCCCGAACCTCTTCAGTCCCCCCCAGCCTCTTTGGTCGCCCCCCAAACCTCTTGTGCCCCCCCCCAAATCCCTTGCCCGTCCCCCAAATCTCTTCCTTTTCCCCTAAAACTCACGTCCTTCCCCCTTTAAACTTTGTGCCGTCCCTTAAACTTGTCCGTTGTCCCCCAAATCTCTCCATGATCCCCCCCAAACCTCTCCTTTGTCCCCCCCCCAACCCCCTCGCCCGGCCCGGCAGAGCCTGGAGGAGCTGGACCTGAGCCTAAACCCCCTGGGCGACGGCGGCTGCCGGCCCCTGGCCCAGCTGCTGCGGCGCTGCCCGGCGCTCACCACGCTGCGGCTGCAGGCCTGCGGCTTCGGCGACGCCTTCGCCCTCGCCGGTAGGCGGCCGCGCGCACGGGGGGCTCGCGGTGCCGGGGGTCCCATCCCGGGAGCTGTCGGGGGGCTCGTGGTGCTGGGGGTCCCATCCCGGGAGCCGTCAGGGGGCTTGTGGTGCCGGGGGTCCCATCCCGGGAGCCGTCGGGGGGCTCGTGGTGCCGGGGGTCCCATCCCAGGAGCCGTCGGGGGGCTGTTGCAGCACGGGGGTCCCATCCCGGGAGCTGTTGGGGGGCTCGTGGCGCGGGGGTCCCATCCCGGGAGCCGTCGGGGGGCTCTCGCGGCGCAGGGGTCCCATCCCGGGAGCTGCTGGGGGGCTCGTGGCGTGGGGGTCCCATCCTGGGAGCTGTTGGGGGACTCTTGCGGCGCGGGGGGTCCCATCCCGGGAGCCGTCGGGGGGCTCTCGTGGCGCAGGGGTCCCATCCCGGGAGCCGCTGGGGGGCTCGTGGCGTGGGGGTCCCATCCTGGGAGCTCTTGGGGGACTCTTGCGGCGCGGGGGTCCCATCCCGGGAGCCGTCGGGGGGCTGTTGCAGCGCGGGGGTCCCATCCCGGGAGCTGTCGGGGGGCTCATGGTGCTGGGGGTCCCATCCTGGGAGCTGTTGGGGGGCTCTCGTGGCGCAGGGGTCCCATCCTGGGAGCCGTCGGGGGGCTGTTGCAGCGCGGGGGTCCCATCCCGGGAGCTGTTGGGGGGCTCGTGGCGTGGGGGTCCCATCCCGGGAGCCGTTGGGGGGCTCATGGTGCTGGGGGTCCCATCCCGGGAGCCGTTGGGGGGCTCATGGTGCTGGGGGTCCCATCCCGGGAGCCGTCGGGGGGCTCTCGCGGCGCAGGGGTCCCATCCCGGGAGCTGCTGGGGGGCTCGTGGCGTGGAGGTCCCATCCTGGGAGCTGTTGGGGGACTCTTGCGGCGCGGGGGTCCCATCCCGGGAGCCGTCGGGGGGCTCTCGCGGCGTGGGGGTCCCATCCTGGGTGCTGTCGGGGGGCTCTCACGGCGCGGGGGTCCCATCCCGGGAGCCCTTGGGGGGCTCTCGCGGCACCAGGGTTGGCTCCTGGGTGCCACCGGGGGTCTCTGGTTGTGCCGGGCTTGGCTCCCGGGAGCCGCCGGGGGTCCCTCGCCGCGGGGGGGGGGGGTCTCACCGCGCCGGCGCTCGCTCCCAGGTCCCGCCCGGCTGCAGACGTTGGTCTTGTCCCGCAACGCGCTGGGCCCGGCGGGCCTGGGGCGGCTCCTCGGCAGCGCGCCCTGCCGCAGCCTCGCCCGCCTGGAGCTGGGCTCCGTCGCCGGCCCGCCGGGCCCCCAGCCCCTCGCCGGGACCCTCGGCAGGTACCTGGCGCAGGTGAGGGGGGGGGGGTTCCCCGAGGGGACGCGGGGTGGGTGGGGGGGAGACACACGGGACCCCCCCGCTCCCGCGCGGGCGCTGGCGGCCGCGGTTGTGCCGACACCGGCGCCTCCGTCCCGCAGGAGGGCTGCGCCCTGAGCCACCTCACGCTCTCCGGGAACCGCCTGGGTGACGGCGACGTCCTGGAGGTGGCCAGGTGAGGGGGACATGGGGTGGGGGGGTGACAAAGGCGGTGGGGGGGGGGGACACGGGACAGATGGATCCTGGCACCAGGACCCCCAACCTCCGCCTCCCAGCGGCGACGCTGTGCCAGCTCCGGCATGGGAGCGCAGTGAGGGACCCCTTCGGGGACGGAGGGGGACCCCTTTGGGGACAACGGGACCCCTTTGGGGACAAGGAGACCCCCCCCTCGCCATCTCTTCCCCTCCCCCACAGGTGTCTCCCCGCTTGCCCGGCCCTGGTTTCCCTGGATTTCTCGGCTAACCCCGGCATCGGCGCGGCGGGGCTGCGGGCGCTGCTCTCCGCCCTGGAAGAACGGGGCCAGGGGCTGCGGTTCCTCAGCCTGGCAGGTCCGGCAGCGGCGCCGGCGGCGGGCGGCAGCGGGCAGCGGCCCGGCGAGCTCACACCGGCCCCTTTTCCCACCAGGTTGTTCCCTGGAAGGGCCGTTGGACGACGCCACTTGGGCCAGAACCGCCGGCAACATCCGAGACCTCCGGCTCTGCGGGCGGCACGTCGGCAAAGCCTGGCGCGGCCGCGCCGCCGTGGCGCGGCACCGCAAGCTCTTCTGCGAGAGCCTCTGACGCGCCGCCGCGGGGTTTGAACCTATTACACCCCCTATTTATGAACGCGGCTGCTGCTTTTCGGGGTCCCGGCGTCACCGCACCGGTGGTTTATTGTCCCTGCCTTCCTCTTAACACCAGGAAGGACCGGGAGGGAAGCGGGGGCGGGGAGGGAGCGGCGGCGCCGGCGCGCTCAGGAGTGGAGGAAGCGGTTGAAGGCGTTGTAGGCGGATTCCAGGTCGAACAACATCTGCCGGACCTGGGAATCGTCCAGCTCGTCCGATGCCGACATCCCGCTGAGCGTCTGGAGCCTGGGATGGGGAGGGGGGGGGGGGGGGAAAAAGGGGCGGGGGGTGGGGGCTGCGTCCGCGGCGCCCCCAAACCGGCGCCGGCGCCCCCCGGCACTCACCATTGGTTGACTTTCTGCCTCCCCTCGAAGTCGGGGGGCAGGTGGCTCATGCGGTTCATCGTCTCCATCAGCTCCCGTAGGTCTGGCTGGATCTGGGGAGGGAATGCGGGGTGAGCCGCCGCGCCGGCGTCGCCAAAGCGGGGCTGCCGCGGGCGAGAGCCCTACCTCGTCCATGGCTCGGATCTCCAGGCGCAGCTTGTCCATCACCGTGATGAAGAGCTGCGGGAGGAGGAGGGTGGTGGTGGGGGGGGGGGGTGTGTACGGCTCCACCGCCACCCCTACGGCTCCACCGCCACCCCTCCCACCCCGCCAAAACCACCGCGGCCGAGCCCCCGGCGCCGTACGGAGACGATGTCGGCGATGCAGCGGTTGAGGTTGCCCTTGTCGTCCTTGATGGTGATGGGCCGGTCCTCCTTGATCCTCTCCATGGCCAAGGGACAGTCGAGCTGCGGGGAGACGCCGCCGTCAGCGGCGCAACCGGCAACCGGCTGGCGCCGAGGCTCGCGCCGGCGCCGCGGCTCACCCGGAACTTGCGGCAGAAGTCGTCGATGGAGCTGATCTCGGAGCCCTGCACTTGTTTAAGCGCGGCTTTGAACTGGACCAGGAGGCGGGAGCAGGCGGCCGTGTACCTGCGGGGGACGGCGACGGCGTTGGCCCCTTCCCCCCGCCCGCCAGGGCCGCGCCGGATCGTGCCCCCGGCGCCGGAGGGGTGGGGGGTTGCCGGCGCCCCGCCGCGCTCAGCGGACTCACTCGTTGGGGGAGACGCAGTCCTTGATGTAAGCCTTCTCCAGGGCCTGCAGCGTCTTCACCACCGCAAAGAGCTCGGCCATGTTGTCGTACCTGCAACCGCGAGCCGCCGCCGTGGGGGGACGCGGCGGGGAACGGGGGGTCCCAGGAGGGACCAGGGTGGAGAAGGGGGTCCCAGGAGGGACCACGGTGGTGAATGGGGTCCCAGGAGGGACCAGGGTGGAGAAGGGGGTCCCAGGAGGGACCACAGTGGTGAATGGGGTCCCAGGAGGGACCAGGGTGGAGAAGGGGGTCCCAGGAGGGACCAAACGGGGTCCCGGGAGGGACCAGGGTGGAGAAGGGGGTCCCAGGAGGGACCAAACGGGGTCCCGGGAGGGACCAGGGTGGAGAAGGCGGTCCCAGGAGGAAGAATTGTGATGGAAAATGGGGTCCCAGGAGGGGCTGTGATGGAGAAGGGGGTCCCAGGATGGACCAGGGTGGAGAAGGGGGTCCCAGGAGGGATTGTGATGGAGAAGTGGGGGGGCTGTGATGGAGAAGGGGGTCCCGGGAGGGACCAGGGTGGAGAAGGGGGTCCCAGGAGGAAGAATTGTGATGGAAAATGGGGTCCCAGGAGGGGCTGCGATGGAGAAGGGGGGGTCTATGATGCAGAACGGGGTCCCGGGAGGAAAAACTGTGACAGAGAAGGGGGCCCAGGCCGGGGGGCGCTCGGGGGCACGTGGCCCCCCCCCCCCCCACCCGGTTCTGAGCCGGACACGGGGGGACGCGGCCAGGCGGGACTTACTTCTCCCTCTCCCGGGCGTTCTTGTAGAGCTTCACCTCCTGTGGGGAGAAGGGCGGAGGTGGGGGGGCTTAGCCCCAGTAAAGCCTGGCTTAGCCCCAATGGGGCTGGGCTGAGCCCTGGTAGGACCCAGCTTAGCACCACTAGGGCCCAGTTAAGCCCCAATGGGGCCGGGCTGAGCCCCGGTAGGACCCAACTTAGCACCACTAGGGCCCAGTTAAGCCCCAATGGGGCCGGGCTGAGCCCCGGTAGGACCCAACTTAGCACCACTAGGGCCCAGTTAAGCCCCAATGGGGCCGGGCTGAGCCCCGGTAGGACCCAACTTAGCACCACTAGGGCCCAGTTAAGCCCCAATGGGGCCGGGCTGAGCCCCGGTAGGACCCAGCTTAGCACCACTAGGGCCCAGTTAAGCCCCAATGGGGCCGGGCTGAGCCCCGGTAGGACCCAACTTAGCACCACTAGGGCCTAGTTAAGCCCCAATGGGGCCGGGCTGAGCCCTGGTAGGACCCAAGTTAGCACCACTAGGGCCTAGTTAAGCCCCAATGGGGCCGGGCTGAGCCCTGGTAGGACCCAACTTAGCACCACTAGGGCCCAGTTAAGCCCCAATGGGGCCGGGCTGAGCCCCGGTAGGACCCAACTTAGCACCACTAGGGCCCAGTTAAGCCCCAATGGGGCCGGGCTGAGCCCCGGTAGGACCCAACTTAGCACCACTAGGGCCTAGTTAAGCCCCAATGGGGCCGGGCTGAGCCCTGGTAGGACCCAACTTAGCACCACTAGGGCCTAGTTAAGCCCCAATGGGGCCGGGCTGAGCCCTGGTAGGACCCAACTTAGCACCACTAGGGCCCAGTTAAGCCCCAATGGGGCCGGGCTGAGCCATGGTAGGACCCAGCTTAGCACCACTAGGGCCCAGTTAAGCCCCAATGGGGCCGGGCTGAGCCCCGGTGGGGCCCGGCTTAGACCTCATAAGACCGGGCTGAGCCCCGGTAAGGCCTGGTTTAGCGACAGTGAAGTGGGCTTTGCCAACACCGGGGCCCAGCTTAGCCCGGGTAAGGCGCGGCTGAACCTCGGTGGGGCCCAGCTTAGACTAAGTAAGGCCCAGCTTAACCTCGGTAGGGCCCGGGGGGGGGCCGTACTCACCTCGTACAGCTCCGGTTTGTTCCCGGGGGCTGCAAAAGGCGGGGGGGGGGGGTGTGAGGTTAGACGGGGTTGGGGACCCCCGGTGCCACCCCCGGCCCCCCCACCCCGGCTAAGCCCGGTCCCCCCCCCCGTTAGGCCGGGCCCCCGCGGCCCCACCTCCCATCCCGGGCGCTCCCGCGATGCCGTGGAACATCCCGCCGCGGCCCCGCCTGGCGCGGGGGGGGGCGGGGGGGGTTGCGGGACCCCCCGCTACCGGTAACCGGAGCCTCGGCGGCGCTTCCGCAAGATGGCGGCGGCTCGAGGAATCGGGGCTCGGCTGGGGGCGCCTGGCGGGGGCGGGGCCGGGGGCGGGGCGCGAAGCGCGCCGGGTTTTCGCGGGAAAACCTGGGGAATTTCGCGGGAAAACGGGATTGTAAAGGAAAACGGACAACCGGGGGTGGGGCGGGGCAGGCAGGGGACGGGGCCGCCCTGCAGTGATTCTCCTCTCGAAATGATTGTGTCAGCGGCCAAAGGACGAGGCCGAGGAGGAGGAGGAGGAGGAGGAGGAAGAGGAGGCCCCACCTCGGGCAAGGGCCGCCTGAGCTGGCCGCTGGCGCCGGCAGGGCTGCGATACCGAGGGCGGCTCAAGGCCGGCGATCGGAGTCCACCGGGCGACGCCGTAACACGCCAGGCGGGGAGCGAGAGGCCGGGTTTAGGCCTGGCTTAAGGGTTTACACCTGGTTTAAGCAAATCCTTGTTTAAAAAAAACACCCTAGAATTGTGATTTTTGGTAGGGAAACGTTAGTTCAGCGCCACGTTTTGCCCTGCCCCACCCAACGTCTCCCCCGCCTCCCCCTCCCCCACCCCCCCGCGGCCCCAAACGCACCGTTGAGGCTCCAACGGAGGATTAAAACCCATCCCAAGGTTGTTTTAGGCCCGTCTTTAGTCTGCGCTGGTGTTAATGGGCGCTAAACGAGCCGGGGCGAGCGGCTGGGTGGGCGTCCGGCAGCCACCCACAGCCAGCGGCCGCCGCCCCGCGGTGAGAAGACAGGGCAGGTGCCGGGGTGGGCGGGTGGGGTCTCATTTTGGGGCGAAACCCTCACATACAGTGTTTTTATGCAGAAAACCCGCCTCATTTCCATAAATTTTCCCCCCCAAACGCCGCCTATCGCCTGCCCCGGCCCCGGTATCAAAGATTAACTTCGCCGAGGCAGCTGGCGCCGGGAGGTTTATTCTTTTATTACCCTTAACGAAACCGCCTGATTGCCGGGATATTAAAGCCCGACGCCCCGCGGCAGCAGTGGGGGGGTTTGGTGGGGGGTGGGTGGGTGGGGGGTTGGCTGGGAGCCCCCCGTCGGATGGTTACACCGGCTCAGCCGATGCTTAAAGACGAGCGGCCGCGCGGGCCCCGGCCGGCGCTTGCCTGGCACAAGGTCCCGGCGGCGCCGGGGACCCCCGCGGGGCAAAATCCGCGTCGTCGTGGTCGCCCGACCCGGGTGGGACTCGAACCCACAATCCCCAGCTCCGGAGGCTGATGCCTTATCCATTAGGCCACCGG
This sequence comes from Phalacrocorax aristotelis, assembly GCF_949628215.1. Classification (NCBI taxonomy): domain Eukaryota; kingdom Metazoa; phylum Chordata; class Aves; order Suliformes; family Phalacrocoracidae; genus Phalacrocorax; species Phalacrocorax aristotelis. Next base: position 1,918 of record NW_027441116.1, on the reverse strand, counting down.
GCCCGGGCGGCGGCAGGCGGTGGGTGCCCGGCGCTGCCCGCCGATGGGTGCGAGGGCGGGGAGGGCCCGGGGGGGGGCTGCGGCGGCGCCGCCGGCACGGCCGCGCTTTGGCCGCCGCGAGAGGTCACGGCCGTCGCCGACGCCGCGGCCGAGCACGTGGCGAGGGCTCCCGCCCTGCCGGCGGCGGGGTGTGCCGGGCCGGGCCGGGCCGCGGCGTGGCCGCAGGGATGGGCTGCGCCCCACGGCACCTCATGGGCACGGCCCGTGAGTCACCGGGTGCACCGGGGGGAGCCCAGCACCCAGGGGGACCCCCAGCACCCACGGGTGAGCCCCCAGCACCCAGGGGGACGCCCAGCACCCAGGGGTGAGCCCCAGCACCCGGGGGACTCCCAGCACCCAGGGGTGAGCCCCAGCACCCAGGGGTGACCCCCCAGCACCCAGGGGGACCCCCAGCACCCAGGGGGACGCCCAGCACCCAGGGCTGACCTCCCAGCACCCAGGGGTGACCCCCCAGCACCCACGGGTGAGCTGAGCATCCAGCGGGGAGCTGAGCACCCCAGTGTGAACAGAGCACCCGGGGTGAGCCCAGCAACTCAGGGGGCGACCCCCAGCACCCAGGGGTGAGCCCCAGCACCCAGGGGTGACCCCCCAGCACCCAGGGGGACCCCCAGCACCCAGGGGGACGCCCAGCACCCAGGGGTGAGCCCCAGCACCCAGGGGTGAGCCCCCAGCACCCAGGGGGGAGCTGAGCATCCAGCCGGGAGCTGAGCACCCTGGGCATGAGCTGAGTGAGCACCCAGGGGTGAACAGAGCCCCCAGGGGCCATCCCAGCACCCACGGGTGACCCCAGCACCTCAGGGGTGACCCCAGCACCCACGGGCGAGCTGAGCATCCTGGGCATGAGCTGAGCGAGCACCCATGGGTGACCCCAGCACCCCGGGGCGATCCGAGCCCCCCGCGGCGAGCTGAGCAGCCGCGCCGGGTGCCGGACCCCAGCCCAGCACCCACGGCGGGTGGGCGGCGGCCCCCAGGGGCGAGGCGAGGGCAGGGGGTGCCGTTGGCAGCGCCGGGGTTCGCCGGGGGCCGGGTGCGGGCGCAGGCGCCGTGCCGGGCCCTGAGGAATGGTTAACCCGGGGCAATCCCGCCCGGAGCCAATCACCGCCCCGGCCACGGGCGGTTTTACAGCCCCGGCGCCCCACACCGGCACACGGGCACCGGCCGGCACCCCACCGCGCCGGCACCGCTGCGGCCCACCGGCACCGCCGCCGCCGCCGCCGGGAGACGCGCGCCGGGCCATGGCGCGGCTCGTGCTCCTGCTGACCCTGGGTCTGGGGGCGGCCGGCGGGGACCCCGGCGGCGTGGCCGAGCCGGTGGCAGCACTCGAGGCCCTGCTGTCGTCGGGAAGCGGTTCCCTGCCCCACGGCGCGCTGGAGTCCCTCGTGGGCATCGCCGGCGGCCGTGCGCAGTGCCGCGCCGGGCCGTGTGGAAAGGTGAGCGCCGGTAACGCCGCGCCGTGTGGAAAGAAAGGCAGGGCGGCCAGGGTCAAACTCCAGCTCGCCGCGGCTCGGCGCGGCTCGGCGCGGCTCGGCACGGCTCGGCGCGGCTCGGCGTGCCATGGCGTGGCTCACCGTGGCTCGCCGTGGCTCGCCGTGGCTCGCCGGAGCAGCACGCGGCGCCGCATGGCACCGTGCCGCGGTGCGTTGCCGGTGGTGCCGCCGCGGCGCGTGGCCACGGCGCCCATGCCGGGGTGGGGGGTGACCCTGCCGTGCCGGTGTTGCCGTGGGGTGCGGCCGTTGTGGGGGGGGTGGGGGGGGTGGGGTGGGGGTGTGTTGGGGTAGGTGGGGGGGCGGGGGGTGTCAGTGACTCCGTGCAGTGTGTGCTCCCCGGCCCGGATCGGGCCCCGGCGCTGTGGGGTGTG
>NW_027441115.1:5000-68299 GCF_949628215.1 Phalacrocorax aristotelis | reverse complement strand
GCCCGGTTTTTTCCGCGGCACGCCGTTTCCGGCCGGTTTTTCCGCGGCACGCCGTTTCGGAGGCCGGATCCGGCCCGGTTTTTCCGCAGCACGCCGTTTTCCGGCCCGGTTTTTTCCGCGGCACGCCGTTTCGGAGGCCGGATCTGGCCCGGTTTTTCCGCGGCACGCCGTTTCCGGCCCGGTTTTTTTCCGCGGCACGCCGTTTCGGAGGCGGATCCGGCCCGGTTTTTCCGCGGCACGACCGTTTCCGGCCCGGTTTTTCCGCGGCTCGCCGTTTCGGAGGCCGGATCCGGCCCGGTTTTTCCGCGGCACGCCGTTTCGGAGGCCGGATCCGGCCCGGTTTTTCCGCGGCACGCCGTTTCGGAGGCCGGATCCGGCCCGGTTTTTCCGCGCACGCCATTTTGGAGGCCGGATCCGGCCGGTTTTTCCGCGGCACGCCGTTTCGGAGGCCGGATCGGCCCGGTTTTTCCGCGGCACGCCGTTTCGGAGGCCGGATCCGGCCCGGTTTTTCCGCGGCACGCCGTTTCTGGCCCGGTTTTTCCGCGGCACGCCGTTCCGGAGGCCGGATCTGGCCCGGTATTTCCGCGGCCACGCCGTGTTCGGAGGCCGGATCCGGCCCGGTTTTTCCGCGGCACGCCGTTTCCGGCCCGGTTTTTCTGCGGCACGCCGTTTCGGAGGCCGGATCCAGCCCGGTTTTTCCGCAGCACGCCGTTTCCGGCCCGGTTTTTCCGCGGCACGCCGTTTCGGAGGCCGGATCTGGCCCGGTTTTTCCGCAGCACGCCGTTTCCGGCCCGTTTTTCCGCGGCACGCCGTTTCGGAGGCCGGATCCGGCCCGGTTTTTCCGCGGCACGACCGTTTCCGGCCCGGTTTTTCCGCGGCACGCCGTTTCGGAGGCCGGATCCGGCCCCGGTTTTTCCGCGGCACGCCGTTTCGGAGGCCGGATCCGGCCCGGTTTTTCCGCGGCACGGCCGTTTCCGGCCCGGTTTTTCCGCGGCACGCCGTTTCGGAGGCCGGATCCGGCCCGGTTTTTCCGCGGCACGCCGTTTCGGAGGCCGGATCCGGCCCGGTTTTTCCGCGGCACGCCGTTTCGGAGGCCGGATCCGGCCCGGTTTTTACGCGGCACGCCATTTTGGAGGCCGGATCCGGCCCGGTTTTTCCGCGGCACGCCGTTTCGGAGGCCGGATCCGGCCCGGTTTTTCCGCGGCACGCCGTTTCGGAGGCCGGATCTGGCCCGGTTTTTCCGCGGCACGCCGTTTCTGGCCCGGTTTTTCCGCGGCACGCCGTTCCGGAGGCCGGATCTGGCCCGGTATTTCCGCGGCACGCCGTTTCGGAGGCCGGATCCGGGGCCCGGTTTTTCCGCGGCACGCCGTTTCCGGCCCGGTTTTTCCGCGGCACGCCGTTTCGGAGGCCGGATCCGGCCCGGTTTTTCCGCAGCACGCCGTTTCCGGCCCGGGTTTTTCCGCGGCACGCCGTTTCGGAGGCCGGATCTGGCCCGGTTTTTTCCGCGGCACGCCGTTTCCGGCCCGGTTTTTCCGCGGCACGCCGTTTCGGAGGCCGGATCCGGCCCGGTTTTTCCGCGGCACGCCGTTTCCGGCCCGGTTTTTTCCGCGGCACGCCGTTTCGGAGGCCGGATCCGGCCCGGTTTTTTCCGCGGCACGCCGTTTCGGAGGCCGGATCCGGCCCGGTTTTTCCGCGGCACGCCGTTTCGGAGGCCGGATCCGGCCCGGTTTTTCCGCGGCACGCCATTTTGGAGGCCGGATCCGGCCCGGTTTTTTCCGCGGCACGCCGTTTCGGAGGCCGGATCCGGCCCGGTTTTTCCGCGGCACGCCGTTTCGGAGGCCGGATCCGGCCCGGTTTTTCCGCGGCACGCCGTTTCTGGCCCGGTTTTTTCCGCGGCACGCCGTTCCGGAGGCCGGATCTGGCCCGGTATTTCCGCGGCACGCCGTTTCGGAGGCCGGATCCGGCCCGGTTTTTCCGCGGCACGCCGTTTCCGGCCCGGTTTTTCCGCGGCACGCCGTTTCGGAGGCCGGATCCGGCCCGGTTTTTCCGCAGCACGCCGTTTCTGGCCCGGTTTTTTCCGCGGCACGCCGTTTCGGAGGCCGGATCCGGCCCGGTTTTTCCGCAGCACGCCGTTTTTTTGGCCCGGTTTTTCCACGGCACGCCATTTTGGAGGCCGGATCCGGCCCGGGTTTTTCCGCGGCACGCCGTTTCCGGCCCGGTTTTTCCGCGGCACGCCGTTTCGGAGGCCGGATCCGGCCCGGTTTTTCCGCGGCACGCCGTTTCCGGCCCGGTTTTTCCGCGGCACGCCGTTTCGGAGGCCGGATCCGGCCCGGTTTTTTCCGCAGCACGCCGTTTCCGGCCCGGTTTTTCCGCGGCACGCCGTTTCGGAGGCCGGATCTGGCCCGGTTTTTTCCGCGGCACGCCGTTTCCGGCCCGGTTTTTCCGCGGCACGCCGTTTCGGAGGCCGGATCCGGCCCGGTTTTTCCGCGGCACGCCGTTTCCGGCCCGGTTTTTCCGCGGCACGCCGTTTCGGAGGCCGGATCCGGCCCGGTTTTTCCGCGGCACGCCGTTTCGGAGGCCGGATCCGGCCCGGTTTTTCCGCGGCACGCCGTTTCGGAGGCCGGATCCGGCCCGGTTTTTCCGCGGCACGCCATTTTGGAGGCCGGATCCGGCCCGGTTTTTCCGCGGCACGCCGTTTCGGAGGCCGGATCCGGCCCGGTTTTTCCGCGGCACGCCGTTTCGGAGGCCGGATCCGGCCCGGTTTTTCCGCGGCACGCCGTTTCTGGCCCGGTTTTTTCCGCGGCACGCCGTTCCGGAGGCCGGATCTGGCCCGGTATTTCCGCGGCACGCCGTTTCGGAGGCCGGATCCGGCCCGGTTTTTCCGCGGCACGCCGTTTCCGGCCCGGTTTTTCCGCGGCACGCCGTTTCGGAGGCCGGATCCGGCCCGGTTTTTCCGCAGCACGCCGTTTCTGGCCCGGTTTTTCCGCGGCACGCCGTTTCGGAGGCCGGATCCGGCCCGGTTTTTCCGCGGCACGCCGTTTCGGAGGCCGGATCCGGCCCGGTTTTTTCCGCGGCACGCCGTTTCCGGCCCGGTTTTTCCGCGGCACGCCATTTCGGAGGCCGGATCTGGCCCGTTTTTTTCCGCGGCACGCCGTTTCCTGCCCGGTTTTTTCCGCGGCACGCCGTTTCGGAGGCCGGATCCGGCCCGGTTTTTCCGCGGCACGCCGTTTCCGGCCCGGTTTTTTCCGCGGCACGCCGTTTCGGAGGCCGGATCCGGCCCGGTTTTTCCGCGGCACGCCGTTTCGGAGGCCGGATCCGGCCCGGTTTTTCCGCAGCACGCCGTTTCCGGCCCGGTTTTTCCGCGGCACACCGTTTCGGAGGCCGGATCCGGCCCGGTTTTTCCGCAGCACGCCGTTTCGGAGGCCGGATCCGGCCCGGTTTTTCCGCGGCACGCCGTTTCCGGCCCGGTTTTTCCGCGGCACGCCGTTTCGGAGGCCGGATCCGGCCCGGTTTTTCCGCGGCACGCCGTTTCGGAGGCCGGATCCGGCCCGGTTTTTTCCACGGCACGCCGTTTCCGGCCCGGTTTTTTCCGCGGCACGCCGTTTCGGAGGCCGGATCCGGCCCGGTTTTTCCGCGGCACGCCGTTTCGGAGGCCGGATCCGGCCCGGTTTTTACGCGGCACGCCGTTTCCGGCCCGGTTTTTCCGCGGCACGCCGTTTCGGAGGCCGGATCCGGCCCGGTTTTTCCGCGGCACGCCGTTTCCGGCCCGGTTTTTTCCGCGGCACGCCGTTTCGGAGGCCGGATCCGGCCCGGTTTTTTCCGCGTCACGCCGTTTCGGAGGCTGGATCCGGCCCGGTTTTTCCGCGGCACGCCGTTTCGGAGGCCGGATCCGGCCCGGTTTTTCCGCGGCACGCCGTTTCCGGCCCGGTTTTTCTGCGGCATGCCATTTCGGAGGCCGGATCTGGCCCGTTTTTTCCGCGGCACGCCGTTTCCTGCCCGGTTTTTCCGCGGCACGCCGTTTCGGAGGCCGCATCCGGCCCGGTTTTTCTGCGGCACGCCGTTTCCGGCCCGGTTTTTCCGCGGCACGCCGTTTCGGAGGCCGGATCCGGCCCGGTTTTTCCGCGGCACGCCGTTTCGGAGGCCGGATCCGGCCCGGTTTTTCCGCGGCACGCCGTTTCCAGCCCGGTTTTTCCGCGGCACGCCGTTTCGGAGGCCGGATCCGGCCCGGTTTTTCCGCGGCACGCCGTTTCGGAGGCCGGATCCGGCCCGGTTTTTCCGCGGCACGCTGTTTCAGAGGCCGGATCCGGCCCGGTTTTTCCGCGGCACGCCGTTTCCAGCCCGGTTTTTCCGCGGCACGCCGTTTCGGAGGCCGGATCCGGCCCGGTTTTTCCGCGGCACGCCGTTTCGGAGGCCGGATCCGGCCCGGTTTTTACGCGGCACGCCGTTTCCGGCCCGGTTTTTCCGCGGCACGCCGTTTCGGAGGCCGGATCCGGCCCGGTTTTTCCGCGGCACGCCGTTTCCGGCCCGGTTTTTTCCGCGGCACGCCGTTTCGGAGGCCGGATCCGGCCCGGTTTTTCCGCGGCACGCCGTTTCGGAGGCCGGATCCGGCCCGGTTTTTCCGCGGCACGCCGTTTCCGGCCCGGTTTTTCTGCGGCACGCTGTTTCGGAGGCCGGATCCGGCCCGGTTTTTTCCGCGGCACGCCGTTTCCGACCCGGTTTTTCCGCGGCACTCCGTTTCGGAGGCCGGATCCGGCCCGGTTTTTCCGCGGCACGCCGTTTCCGGCCCGGTTTTTCCGCGGCACGCCGTTTCGGAGGCCGGATCCGGCCCGGTTTTTCCGCGGCACGCCGTTTCGGAGGCCGGATCCGGCCCGGTTTTTCCGTGGCACGCCGTTTCGGAGGCCGGATCCGGCCCGGTTTTTCCGCGGCACGCCGTTTCGGAGGCCGGATCTGGCCCGGTTTTTACGCGGCACGCCGTTTCCGGCCCGGTTTTTCCGCGGCACGCCGTTTCGGAGGCCGGATCCGGCCCGGTTTTTCCGCGGCACGCCGTTTCCGGCCCGGTTTTTTCCGCGGCACGCCGTTTCGGAGGCCGGATCCGGCCCGGTTTTTCCGCGGCACGCCGTTTCCGGCCCCGTTTTTTCTGCGGCATGCCGTTTCGGAGGCCGGATCCGGCCCGGTTTTTCCGCGGCACGCCGTTTCCGGCCCAGTTTTTCCGCGGCACGCCGTTTCGGAGGCCAGATCCGGCCCGGTTTTTCCGCGGCACGCCGTTTCGGAGGCCGGATCCGGCCCGGTTTTTCCGCGGCACGCCGTTTCGGAGGCCGGATCCGGCCCGGTTTTTCCGCGGCACGCCGTTTCCGGCCCGGTTTTTCTGCGGCACGCCGTTTCGGAGGCCGGATCCGGCCCGGTTTTTCCGCGGCACGCCGTTTCCGGCCCGGTTTTTCCGCGGCACGCCGTTTCGGAGGCCGGATCCGGCCCGGTTTTTTCCGCGGCACACCGTTTCCGGCCCGGTTTTTCCGCGGCACGCCGTTTCGGAGGCCGGATCCGGCCCGGTTTTTCCGCGGCACGCCGTTTCGGAGGCCGGATCCGGCCCGGTTTTTCCGCGGCACGCCGTTTCCGGCCCGGTTTTTTCCGCGGCACGCCGTTTCGGAGGCCGGATCTGGCCCGGTTTTTTCCGCGGCACGCCGTTTCGGAGGCCGGATCCGGCCCGGTTTTTCCGCGGCACGCCGTTTCCGGCCCAGTTTTTCTGCGGCACGCCGTTTCGGAGGCCAGATCCGGCCCGGTTTTTCCGCGGCACGCCGTTTCCGGCCCGGTTTTTCCGCGGCACGCCGTTTCGGAGGCCGGATCCGGCCCGGTTTTTCCGCGGCACGCCGTTTCCAGCCCGGTTTTTCCGCGGCACGCCGTTTCGGAGGCCGGATCCGGCCCGGTTTTTTCCGCGGCACGCCGTTTCGGAGGCCGGATCCGGCCCGGTTTTTCCGCGGCACGCTGTTTCAGAGGCCGGATCCGGCCCGGTTTTTCCGCGGCACGCCGTTTCCAGCCCGGTTTTTCCGCGGCACGCCGTTTCGGAGGCCGGATCCGGCCCGGTTTTTCCGCGGCACGCCGTTTCGGAGGCCGGATCCGGCCCGGTTTTTACGCGGCACGCCGTTTCCGGCCCGGTTTTTCCGCGGCACGCCGTTTCGGAGGCCGGATCCGGCCCGGTTTTTCCGCGGCACGCCGTTTCCGGCCCGGTTTTTCCGCGGCACGCCGTTTCGGAGGCCGGATCCGGCCCGGTTTTTCCGCGGCACGCCATTTCAGAGGCCGGATCCGGCCCGGTTTTTTCCGCGGCACGCCGTTTCGGAGGCCGGATCCGGCCCAGTTTTTCCGCGGCACGCCGTTTCCGGCCCGGTTTTTCTGCGGCACGCTGTTTCGGAGGCCGGATCCGGCCCGGTTTTTCCGCGGCACGCCGTTTCCGACCCGGTTTTTCCGCGGCACTCCGTTTCGGAGGCCGGATCCGGCCCGGTTTTTCCGCGGCACGCCGTTTCCGGCCCGGTTTTTCCGCGGCACGCCGTTTCGGAGGCCGGATCCGGCCCGGTTTTTCCGCGGCACGCCGTTTCGGAGGCCGGATCCGGCCCGGTTTTTCCGTGGCACGCCGTTTCGGAGGCCGGATCCGGCCCGGTTTTTCCGCGGCACGCCGTTTCGGAGGCCGGATCTGGCCCGGTTTTTCCGCGGCACGCCGTTTCCGGCCCGGTTTTTCCGCGGCACGCCGTTTCGGAGGCCGGATCCGGCCCGGTTTTTCCGCGGCACGCCGTTTCCGGCCCGGTTTTTCCGCGGCACGCCGTTTCGGAGGCCGGATCCGGCCCGGTTTTTCCGCGGCACGCCGTTTCCGGCCCCGTTTTTCTGCGGCATGCCGTTTCGGAGGCCGGATCCGGCCCGGTTTTTCCGCGGCACGCCGTTTCCGGCCCGGTTTTTCCGCGGCACGCCGTTTCGGAGGCCAGATCCGGCCCGGTTTTTCCGCGGCACGCCGTTTCGGAGGCCGGATCCGGCCCGGTTTTTCCGCGGCACGCCGTTTCGGAGGCCGGATCCGGCCCGGTTTTTCCGCGGCACGCCGTTTCCGGCCCGGTTTTTCCGCGGCACTCCGTTTCGGAGGCCGGATCCGGCCCGGTTTTTCCGCGGCACGCCGTTTCCGGCCCGGTTTTTTCCGCGGCACGCCGTTTCGGAGGCCGGATCCGGCCCGGTTTTTCCGCGGCACACCGTTTCCGGCCCGGTTTTTCCGCGGCACGCCGTTTCGGAGGCCGGATCCGGCCCGGTTTTTCCGCGGCACGCCGTTTCGGAGGCCGGATCCGGCCCGGTTTTTCTGCAGCACGCCGTTTCCGGCCCGGTTTTTCCGCGGCACGCCGTTTCGGAGGCCGGATTGGCCCGGTTTTTCCGCGGCACGCCGTTTCGGAGGCCGGATCCGGCCCGGTTTTTCCGCGGCACGCCGTTTCCGGCCCGGTTTTTCCGCGGCACGCCGTTTCGGAGGCCGGATCCGGCCCGGTTTTTCCGCGGCACGCCGTTTCGGAGGCCGGGTCCGGCCCGGTTTTTCCGCGGCACGCCGTTTCGGAGGCCGGATCCGGCCCGGTTTTTCCGCGGCACGCCGTTTCCGGCCCGGTTTTTCCGCGGCACGCCGTTTCGGAGGCCGGATCCAGCCCGGTTTTTCCGCGGCACGCCGTTTCCGGCCCGGTTTTTCCGCGGCACGCCGTTTCGGAGGCCGGATCCAGCCCGGTTTTTCCGCAGCACGCCGTTTCCGGCCCGGTTTTTCCGCTGCACGCCGTTTCGGAGGCCGGATCTGGCCCGGTTTTTCCGCAGCACGCCGTTTCCGGCCCGGTTTTTCCGCGGCACGCCGTTTCGGAGGCCGGATCCGGCCCGGTTTTTCCGCGGCACGCCGTTTCCGGCCCGGTTTTTCCGCGGCACGCCGTTTCGGAGGCCGGATCCGGCCCGGTTTTTCCGCGGCACGCCGTTTCGGAGGCCGGATCCGGCCCGGTTTTTCCGCGGCACGCCGTTTCCGGCCCGGTTTTTCCGCGGCACGCCGTTTCGGAGGCCGGATCCGGCCCGGTTTTTCCGCGGCACGCCGTTTCGGAGGCCGGATCCGGCCCGGTTTTTCCGCGGCACGCCGTTTCGGAGGCCGGATCCGGCCCGGTTTTTCCGCGGCACGCCATTTTGGAGGCCGGATCCGGCCCGGTTTTTCCGCGGCACGCCGTTTCGGAGGCCGGATCCGGCCCGGTTTTTCCGCGGCACGCCGTTTCGGAGGCCGGATCCGGCCCGGTTTTTCCGCGGCACGCCGTTTCTGGCCCGGTTTTTCCGCGGCACGCCGTTCCGGAGGCCGGATCTGGCCCGGTATTTCCGCGGCACGCCGTTTCGGAGGCCGGATCCGGCCCGGTTTTTCCGCGGCACGCCGTTTCCGGCCCGGTTTTTCCGCGGCACGCCGTTTCGGAGGCCGGATCCGGCCCGGTTTTTCCGCAGCACGCCGTTTCCGGCCCGGTTTTTCCGCGGCACGCCGTTTCGGAGGCCGGATCTGGCCCGGTTTTTCCGCGGCACGCCGTTTCCGGCCCGGTTTTTCCGCGGCACGCCGTTTCGGAGGCCGGATCCGGCCCGGTTTTTCCGCGGCACGCCGTTTCCGGCCCGGTTTTTTCCGCGGCACGCCGTTTCGGAGGCCGGATCCGGCCCGGTTTTTCCGCGGCACGCCGTTTCGGAGGCCGGATCCGGCCCGGTTTTTCCGCGGCACGCCATTTTGGAGGCCGGATCCGGCCCGGTTTTTCCGCGGCACGCCGTTTCGGAGGCCGGATCCGGCCCGGTTTTTCCGCGGCACGCCGTTTCGGAGGCCGGATCCGGCCCGGTTTTTCCGCGGCACGCCGTTTCTGGCCCGGTTTTTCCGCGGCACGCCGTTCCGGAGGCCGGATCTGGCCCGGTATTTCCGCGGCACGCCGTTTCGGAGGCCGGATCCGGCCCGGTTTTTCCGCGGCACGCCGTTTCCGGCCCGGTTTTTTCCGCGGCACGCCGTTTCGGAGGCCGGATCCGGCCCGGTTTTTCCGCAGCACGCCGTTTCTGGCCCGGTTTTTCCGCGGCACGCCGTTTCGGAGGCCGGATCCGGCCCGGTTTTTCCGCGGCACGCCGTTTCGGAGGCCGGATCCGGCCCGGATTTTCCGCGGCACGCCGTTTCCGGCCCGGTTTTTCCGCGGCACGCCATTTCGGAGGCCGGATCTGGCCCGTTTTTTCCGCGGCACGCCGTTTCCTGCCCGGTTTTTCCGCGGCACGCCGTTTCGGAGGCCGCATCCGGCCCGGTTTTTCTGCGGCACGCCGTTTCCGGCCCGGTTTTTCCGCGGCACGCCGTTTCGGAGGCCGGATCCGGCCCGGTTTTTCCGCGGCACGCCGTTTCGGAGGCCGGATCCGGCCCGGTTTTTCCGCGGCACGCCGTTTCCGGCCCGGTTTTTCCGCGGCACGCCATTTCGGAGGCCGGATCTGGCCCGGTTTTTCCGCGGCACGCCGTTTCCGGCCCGGTTTTTCCGCGGCACGCCGTTTCGGAGGCCGGATCCGGCCCGGTTTTTCCGCGGCACGCCGTTTCCAGCCCGGTTTTTCCGCGGCACGCCGTTTCGGAGGCCGGATCTGGCCCGGTTTTTCCGCGGCACGCCGTTTCCGGCCCGGTTTTTCCGCGGCACGCCGTTTCCGGCCCGGTTTTTTCCGCGGCACGCTGTTTCGGAGGCCGGATCCGGCCCGGTTTTTCCGCGGCACGCCGTTTCGGAGGCCGGATCCGGCCCGGTTTTTCCGCGGCACGCCGTTTCCGGCCCGGTTTTTCCGCGGCACGCCGTTTCGGAGGCCGGATCCAGCCCGGTTTTTCCGCAGCACGCCGTTTCCGGCCCGGTTTTTTCCGCTGCACGCCGTTTCGGAGGCCGGATCTGGCCCGGTTTTTCCGCGGCACGCCGTTTCCGGCCCGGTTTTTTCCGCGGCACGCCGTTTCGGAGGCCGGATCCGGCCCGGTTTTTCCGCGGCACGCCGTTTCCGGCCCGGTTTTTCCGCGGCACGCCGTTTCGGAGGCCGGATCCGGCCCGGTTTTTCCGCGGCACGCCGTTTCGGAGGCCGGATCCGGCCCGGTTTTTCCGCGGCACGCCGTTTCCGGCCCGGTTTTTCCGCGGCACGCCGTTTCGGAGGCCGGATCCGGCCCGGTTTTTCCGCGGCACGCCGTTTCGGAGGCCGGATCCGGCCCGGTTTTTCCGCGGCACGCCATTTTGGAGGCCGGATCCGGCCCGGTTTTTCCGCGGCACGCCGTTTCGGAGGCCGGATCCGGCCCGGTTTTTCCGCGGCACGCCGTTTCGGAGGCCGGATCCGGCCCGGTTTTTCCGCGGCACGCCGTTTCTGGCCCGGTTTTTCCGCGGCACGCCGTTCCGGAGGCCGGATCTGGCCCGGTATTTCCGCGGCACGCCGTTTCGGAGGCCGGATCCGGCCCGGTTTTTCCGCGGCACGCCGTTTCCGGCCCGGTTTTTTCCGCGGCACGCCGTTTCGGAGGCCGGATCCGGCCCGGTTTTTCCGCAGCACGCCGTTTCCGGCCCGGTTTTTCCGCGGCACGCCGTTTCGGAGGCCGGATCTGGCCCGGTTTTTCCGCGGCACGCCGTTTCCGGCCCCGTTTTTCCGCGGCACGCCGTTTCGGAGGCCGGATCCGGCCCGGTTTTTCCGCGGCACGCCGTTTCCGGCCCGGTTTTTCCGCGGCACGCCGTTTCGGAGGCCGGATCCGGCCCGGTTTTTCCGCGGCACGCCGTTTCGGAGGCCGGATCCGGCCCGGTTTTTCCGCGGCACGCCGTTTCGGAGGCCGGATCCGGCCCGGTTTTTCCGCGGCACGCCATTTTGGAGGCCGGATCCGGCCCGGTTTTTCCGCGGCACGCCGTTTCGGAGGCCGGATCCGGCCCGGTTTTTCCGCGGCACGCCGTTTCGGAGGCCGGATCCGGCCCGGTTTTTCCGCGGCACGCCGTTTCTGGCCCGGTTTTTCCGCGGCACGCCGTTCCGGAGGCCGGATCTGGCCCGGTATTTCCGCGGCACGCCGTTTCGGAGGCCGGATCCGGCCCGGTTTTTCCGCGGCACGCCGTTTCCGGCCCGGTTTTTTCCGCGGCACGCCGTTTCGGAGGCCGGATCCGGCCCGGTTTTTCCGCAGCACGCCGTTTCTGGCCCGGTTTTTCCGCGGCACGCCGTTTCGGAGGCCGGATCCGGCCCGGTTTTTCCGCAGCACGCCGTTTTTTGGCCCGGTTTTTCCACGGCACGCCATTTTGGAGGCCGGATCCGGCCCGGTTTTTCCGCGGCACGCCGTTTCCGGCCCGGTTTTTCCGCGGCACGCCGTTTCGGAGGCTGGATCCGGCCCGGTTTTTCCGCGGCACGCCGTTTCCGGCCCGGTTTTTCCGCGGCACGCCGTTTCGGAGGCCGGATCTGGCCCGGTTTTTCCGCGGCACGCCGTTTCCGGCCCGGTTTTTCCGCGGCACGCCGTTTCGCAGTCCGGATCCGACCCGGTTTTTCCGTGGCACACCGTTTCGGAGGCCGGATCCGGCCCGGTTTTTCCGCGGCACGCCGTTTCCGGCCCGGTTTTTCCGCGGCACGCCGTTTCGGAGGCCGGATCCGGCCCGGTTTTTCCGCGGCACGCCGTTTCCGGCCTGGTTTTTCCGCGGCACGCCGTTTCGGAGGCCGGATCCGGCCCGGTTTTACCGCGACACGCCGTTTCCGGCCCGGTTTTTCCGCGGCACGCCGTTTCGGAGGCCGGATCTGGCCCGGTTTTTCCGCGGCACACCGTTTCCGGCCCGGTTTTTTCCGCGGCACGCCGTTTCGGAGGCCGGATCCGGCCCGGTTTTTCCGTGGCACGCCGTTTCGGAGGCCGGATCCGGCCCGGTTTTTCCGCGGCACGCCGTTTCCGGCCCGGTTTTTCCACGGCACGCCGTTTCGGAGGCCGGATCCGGCCCGGTTTTTCCGCGGCACGCCGTTTCGGAGGCCGGATCCGGCCCGGTTTTTCCGCGGCACGCCGTTTCCGGCCCGGTTTTTCCGCGGCACGCCGTTTCGGAGGCCGGATCCGGCCCGGTTTTTCCGCGGCACGCCGTTTCGGAGGCCGGATCCGGCCCGGTTTTTCCGCGGCACGCCGTTTCCTGCCCGGTTTTTCCGTGGCACGCCATTTCGGAGGCCGGATCCGGCCCGGTTTTTCCGCGGCACGCCGTTTCGGAGGCCGGATCTGTCCCGGTTTTTCCACGGCACGCCGTTTCCGGCCCGGTTTTTCCGCGGCACGCCGTTTCGGAGGCCGGATCCGGCCCGGTTTTTCCGCGGCACGCCGTTTCCGGCCCGGTTTTTCCGCGGCACGCCATTCCGGAGGCCGGATCTGGCCCGGTATTTCCGCGGCACGCCATTTCGGAGGCCGGATCCGGCCAGGTTTTTCCGCGGCACGCCGTTTCCGGCCCGGTTTTTCCGCGGCACGCCGTTTCGGAGGCCGGATCCGGCCCGGTTTTTCTGCGGCACGCCGTTTCCGGCCCGGTTTTTCCGCGGCACGCCATTTCGGAGGCCGGATCCGGCCCCGTTTTTCCGCGGCACGCCGTTTCCAGCCCGGTTTTTCCGCGGCACGCCGTTTCGGAGGTCGGAACCGGCCCGGTTTTTCCGCGGCACGCCGTTTCGGAGGCCGGATCCGGCCCGGTTTTTCCGCGGCACGCCGTTTGCGGCCCGGTTTTTCCATGGCACGCCGTTTCGGAGGCCGGATCCGGCCCGGTTTTTCCGCGGCACGCCGTTTCGGAGGCCGGATCCGGCCCGGTTTTTCCGCGGCACGCCGTTTCCGGCCCGGTTTTTCCGCGGCACGCCGTTTCGGAGGCCGGATTGGCCCGGTTTTTTCCGCGGCACGCCGTTTCCGGCCCGGTTTTTCCGCGGCACGCCGTTTCGGAGGCCGGATCTGGCCCGGTTTTTCCGCGGCACGCCGTTTCGGAGGCCGGATCCGGCCCGGTTTTTCCGCGGCACGCCGTTTCGGAGGCCGGATCCGGCCCGGTTTTTTCGCGGCACGCCGTTTCCGGCCCGGTTTTTCCGCGGCACGCCGTTTCGGAGGCCGGATCCGGCTCGGTTTTTCCACGGCAAGCCGTTTCCGGCCCGGTTTTTCCGCGGTACGCCGTTTCCGGCCTGGTTTTTTCCGCGGCACGCCGTTTCGGAGGCCGGATCCGGCCCGGTTTTTTCCGCGGCACGCCGTTTCGGAGGCCGGATCCGGCCCGGTTTTTACGCGGCACGCCGTTTCCGGCCCGGTTTTTCCGCGGCACGCCGTTTCGGAGGCCGTTTCCGGCCCGGTTTTTCCGCGGCACGCCGTTTCGGAGGCCGGATCCTGCCCGGTTTTTCCGTGGCACGCCGTTTCGGAGGCCGGATCCGGCCCGGTTTTTCCGCGGCACGCCGTTTCCGGCCCGGTTTTTCCGCGGCACGCCGTTTCGGAGGCCAGATCCGGCCCGGTTTTTCCGCGGCACGCCGTTTCGGAGGCCGGATCCGGCCCGGTTTTTCCGCGGCACGCCGTTTCCGGCCCGGTTTTTTCCGCGGCACGCCGTTTCGGAGGCCGGATCCGGCCCGGTTTTTCCGCGGCACGCCGTTTCGGAGGCCGGATCCGGCCCGGTTTTTCCGCGGCACGCCGTTTCCGGCCCGGTTTTTCCGCGGCACGCCATTTCGGAGGCCGGATCCGGCCCGGTTTTTCCGCGGCACGCCGTTTCGGAGGCCGGATCCGGCCCGGTTTTTCCACGGCACGCCGTTTCCGGCCTGGTTTTTCCGCGGCACGCCGTTTCGGAGGCCGGATCCGTCCCGGTTTTTCCGCGGCACGCCGTTTCGGAGGCCGGATCCGGCCCGGTTTTTCCGCGGCACGCCGTTTCCGGCCCGGTTTTTCATCGGCACGCCGTTTCGGAGGCCAGCTCCGGCCCGGTTTTTCCGCGGCACGCCGTTTCCGGCCCGGTTTTTCCGCGGCACGCCGTTTCGGAGGCCGGATCCGGCCCGGTTTTTCCGCGGCACGCCGTTTCCGGCCCGGTTTTTCCGCGGCACGCCGTTTCGGAGGCCGGATCCGGCCCGGTTTTTCCACAGCACGCCGTTTCCGGCCCGGTTTTTCCGCGGCACGCCGTTTCGGAGGCCGGATCCGGCCCGGTTTTTCCGCGGCACGCCGTTTCGGAGGCCGGATCCGGCCCGGTTTTGCCGCAGCACGCCGTTTCCGGCCCGGTTTTTCCGCGGCACGCCGTTTCGGAGGCCGGATCCGGCCCGGTTTTTCCGCGGCACGCCGTTTCGGAGGCCGGATCCGTCCCGGTTTTTCCGCGGCACGCCGTTTCGGAGGCCGGATCCGGCCCGGTTTTTCCGCGGCACGCCGTTTCCGGCCCGGTTTTTCCGTGGCACGCCGTTTCGGAGGCTGGATCCGGCCCGGTTTTTTCCGCGGCACGCCGTTTCGGAGGCCGGATCCGGCCCCGTTTTTCCGCGGCACGCCGTTTCCGGCCCGGTTTTTCCGTGGCACGTCGTTTCGGAGGCCGGATCTGGCCCGGTTTTTCCGCGGCACGCCGTTTCCGGCCCGGTTTTTTCCGCGGCACGCCGTTTCGGAGGCCAGATCCGGCCCGGTTTTTCCGCGGCACGCCGTTTCGGAGGCCGGATCCGGCCCGGTTTTTCCGCAGCACGCCGTTTCGGAGGCCGGATCCGGCCCGGTTTTTCCGCGGCACGCCATTTCGGAGGCCGGTTCGGCCCGGTTTTTCCGTGGCACGCCGTTTCCGGCCCGGTTTTTCCGCGGCACGCCGTTTCGGAGGCCGGATCCGGCCCGGTTTTTCCACGGCACGCCGTTTCCGGCCCGGTTTTTTCGCGGCACGCCGTTTCGGAGGCCGCATCCGGCCCGGTTTTTCTGCGGCACGCCGTTTCCGGCCCGGTTTTTCCGCGGCACGCCGTTTCCGGCCCGGTTTTTTCCGCGGCACGCCGTTTCGGAGGCTGCATCCGGCCCGGTTTTTCCGCAGCACGCCGTTTCCGGCCCGGTTTTTCCAAGGCACGCCATTTCGGAGGCCGGATCCGGCCCGGTTTTTCCGCGGCACGCCGTTTCGGAGGCCGGATCCGGCCCGGTTTTTCCGCGGCATGCCGTTTCGGAGGCCGGATCCGGCCCGGTTTTTCCGCGGCACGCCGTTTCGGAGGCCGGATCCGGCCCGGTTTTTCCGCGGCACGCCATTTCGGAGGCCGGATCCGGCCCGGTTTTTCCCCGGCACGCCGTTTCGGAGGCCGGATCCGGCCCGGTTTTTCCGTGGCACGCCGTTTCCGGCCTGGTTTGTCCGCGGCACGCCGTTTCGGAGGCCGGATCCGGCCCGGTTTTTCCGCGGCACGCCGTTTCGGAGGTCGGAACCGGCCCGGTTTTTCCGCGGCACGCCGTTTCGGAGGCCGGATCTGGCCCAGTTTTTCCGCGGCACGCCGTTTCGGAGGTCGGATCCGGCCCGGTTTTTCCGCGGCACGCCGTTTCGGAGGCCGGATCCGGCCCGGTTTTTCCGCGGCACGCCGTTTCCGGCCCGGTTTTTCCGCGGCACGCCATTTCGGAGGCCGGATCTGGCCCGGTTTTTTCCGCGGCACGCCGTTTCCGGCCCGGTTTTTTCCGCGGCACGCCGTTTCGGAGGCCGGATCTGGCCCGGTTTTTCCGCGGCACGCCGTTTCGGAGGCCGGATCTGGCCCGGTTTTTCCGCAGCACGCCGTTTCCGGCCTGGTTTTTCCGCGGCACGCCATTTCCGGCCCGGTTTTTCCGCGGCACGCCGTTTCGGAGGCCGGATCCGGCCCGGTTTTTCCGCGGCACGCCGTTTCGGAGGCCGGATCCGGCCCGGTTTTTCCGCGGCATGCCGTTTCGGAGGCCGGATCCGGCCCGGTTTTTCCGCGGCACGCCGTTTCCGGCCCGGTTTTTTCCGCGGCACGCCGTTTCGGAGGCCAGATCCGGCCCGGTTTTTCCGCGGCACGCCGTTTCGGAGGCCGGATCCGGCCCGGTTTTTTCCGCGGCACGCCGTTTCCGGCCCGGTTTTTTCCACGGCACGCCGTTTCAGAGGCCGGATCTGGCCCGGTTTTTCCGCGGCATGCCGTTTCCGGCCCGGTTTTTTCCGCGGCACGCCGTTTCGGAGGCCGGATCCGGCCCGGTTTTTCCGCGGCACGCCGTTTCGGAGGCCGGATTGGCCCGGTTTTTTCCGCGGCACGCCGTTTCGGAGGAGGCCGTTTCCGGCCCGGTTTTTCCGCGGCACGCCATTTCGGAGGCCGGATCCGGCCCGGTTTTTCCGCGGCACGCCGTTTCCGGCCCGGTTTTTCCGTGGCACGCCATTTCGGAGGCCGGATCCGGCCCGGTTTTTCCGCGGCACGCCGTTTCCGGCACGGTTTTTCCGCGGCACGCCGTTTCGGAGGCCGGATCCGGCCCGGTTTTTCCGCGGCACGCCGTTTCCGGCCCGGTTTTTCCGCGGCACGCCGTTTCGGAGGCCGGATCCGGCCCGGTTTTTCCGCGGCACGCCGTTTCGGAGGCCAGATCCGGCCCGGTTTTTACGCGGCACGCCGTTTCCGGCCCGGTTTTTCCGCGGCACGCCGTTTCGGAGGCCGGATCCGGCCCGGTTTGATCCGGCCCGGTTTTTCCGCGGCACGCCGTTTCGGAGGCTGGATCCGGCCCGGTTTTTCCGCGGCACGCCGTTTCGGAGGCCGGATCTGGCCCGGTTTTTCCGCGGCACGCCGTTTCGGGAGGCCGGATCCGGCCCGGTTTTTCCGCGGCACGCCGTTTCCAGCCCGGTTTTTCCGCGGCACGCCGTTTCGGAGGCCGGATCCGGCCCAGTTTTTCCGCGGCACGCCGTTTCGGAGGCCGGATCTGGCCCGGTTTTTATGCGGCACGCCGTTTCCGACCCGGTTTTTCCGCGGCACGCCGTTTCGGAGGCCGGATCCGGCCCGGTTTTTCCGCGGCACGCCGTTTCCGGCCCGGTTTTTCCGCGGCACGCCGTTTCGGAGGCCGGATCCGGCCCGGTTTTTTCCGCGGCACGCCGTTTCCGGCCCCGTTTTTCTGCGGCATGCCGTTTCGGAGGCCGGATCCGGCCCGGTTTTTCCGCGGCACGCCGTTTCCGGCCCGGTTTTTCCGCGGCACGCCGTTTCGGAGGCCAGATCCGGCCCGGGTTTTTCCGCGGCACGCCGTTTCGGAGGCCGGATCCGGCCCGGTTTTTCCGCGGCACGCCGTTTCGGAGGCCGGATCCGGCCCGGTTTTTCCGCGGCACTCCGTTTCCGGCCCGGTTTTTCTGCGGCACGCCGTTTCGGAGGCCGGATCCGGCCCGGTTTTTCCGCGGCACGCCGTTTCCGGCCCGGTTTTTCCGCGGCACGCCGTTTCGGAGGCCGGATCCGGCCCGGTTTTTCCGCGGCACACCGTTTCCGGCCCGGTTTTTTCCGCGGCACGCCGTTTCGGAGGCCGGATCCGGCCCGGTTTTTCCGCGGCACGCCGTTTCGGAGGCCGGATCCGGCCCGGTTTTTTTCCCGCGGCACGCCGTTTCGGAGGCCGGATCTGGCCCGGTTTTTCCGCGGCACGCCGTTTCGGAGGCCGGATCCGGCCCGGTTTTTCCGCGGCACGCCGTTTCCGGCCCGGTTTTTCTGCGGCACGCCATTTCGGAGGCCGGATCCGGCCCGGTTTTTTCCGCGGCACGCCGTTTCGGAGGCCGGATCCGGCCTGGTTTTTCCGCGGCACGCCGTTTCGGAGGCCGGATCCGGCCCGGTTTTTCCGCGGCACGCCGTTTCCGGCCCGGTTTTTCCGCGGCACGCCGTTTCGGAGGCCGGATCCGGCCCGGTTTTTCCGCGGCACGCCGTTTCCGGCCCGGTTTTTCCGCGGCACGCCGTTTCCGGCCCGGTTTTTCCGCGGCACGCTGTTTCGGAGGCCGGATCCGGCCCGGTTTTTCCGCGGCACGCCGTTTCGGAGGCCAGATCCGGCCCGGTTTTTCCGCGGCACGCCGTTTCCGGCCCGGTTTTTTCCGCGGCACGCCGTTTCGGAGGCCGGATCCGGCCCGGTTTTTCCGCGGCACGCCGTTTCCGGCCCGGTTTTTTCCGCGGCACGCCGTTTCGGAGGCCGGATCCGGCCCGGTTTTTTTCCGCGGCACGCCGTTTCGGAGGCCGGATCCGGCCCGGTTTTTCCGCGGCACGCCGTTTCGGAGGCCGGATCCGGCCCGGTTTTTCCGCGGCACGCCGTTTCCGGCCCGGTTTTTTCCACGGCACGCCATTTTGGAGGCCGGATCCGGCCCGGTTTTTTTCCGCGGCACGCCGTTTCGGAGGCCGGATCCGGCCCGGTTTTTCCGCGGCACGCCGTTTCGGAGGCCGGATCCGGCCCGGTTTTTCCGCGGCACGCCGTTTCTGGCCCGGTTTTTCCGCGGCACGCCGTTCCGGAGGCCGGATCTGGCCCGGTATTTCCGCGGCACGCCGTTTCGGAGGCCGGATCCGGCCCGGTTTTTCCGCGGCACGCCGTTTCCGGCCCGGTTTTTTCCGCGGCACGCCGTTTCGGAGGCCGGATCCGGCCCGGTTTTTCCGCGGCACGCTGTTTCGGAGGCCGGATCCGGCCCGGTTTTTCTGCAGCACGCCGTTTCCGGCCCGGTTTTTCCGCGGCACGCCGTTTCGGAGGCCAGATCCGGCCCGGTTTTTCCGCGGCACGCCGTTGCCGGCCCGGTTTTTCAGCGGCACGCCCGTTTCGGAGGCCGGATCCGGCCCGGGTTTTTTCCGCGGCACGCCGTTTCGGAGGTCGGAACCGGCCCGGTTTTTTCCGCGGCACGCCGTTTCGGAGGCCGGATCCGGCCCGGTTTTTCCGCGGCACGCCGTTTCCGGCCCGGTTTTTCCGCGGCACGCCGTTTCGGAGGGCCGGGATGCGGCCCGGTTTTTCCGCGGCACGCCGTTTCGGAGGCCGGATCCGGCCCGGTTTTTCCGCAGCACGCCGTTTCGGAGGCCGGATCCGGCCCGGTTTTTCCGCGGCACGCTGTTTCGGAGGCCGGATCGGCCCGGTTTTTCCGTGGCACGCCGTTTCCGGCCCGGTTTTTCCGCGGCCACGCCGTTTCCGGCCCGGTTTTTTCCGCGGCACGCCATTTCGGAGGCCGGATCCGGCCCGGTTTTTACGCGGCACGCCGTTTCCCGGCCCGGGTTTTTTTCGCGGCACGCCGTTTCGGAGGCCGGATCCGGCCCGGTTTTTCCGCGGCACGCCGTTTCCGGCCCGGTTTTTTCCGCGGCACGCCATTTCGGAGGCCGGATCTGGCCCGTTTTTTCCGCGGCACGCCGTTTCCTGCCCGGTTTTTTTCCGCGGCACGCCCGTTTCGGAGGCCGCATCCGGCCCGGTTTTTCTGCGGCACGCCGTTTCCGGCCCGGTTTTTCCGCGGCACGCCGTTTCGGAGGCGGATCCGGCCCGGTTTTTCCGCGGCACGCCGTTTCGGAGGCCGGATCCGGCCCGGTTTTTCCGCGGCACGCCGTTTCCGGCCCGGTTTTTCCGCGGCACGCCGTTTCGGAGGCCGGATCCAGGCCCGGGTTTTTCCGCGGCACGCCGTTTCGGAGGCCGGATCCGGCCGGTTTTTCCGCGGCACGCCGTTTCCGGCCCGGTTTTTTCCGCGGCACGCCGTTTCGGAGGCCGGATCTGGCCCGGTTTTTCCGCGGCACGCCGTTTCCGGCCCGGTTTTTTTCCGCGGCACGCCGTTTCGGAGGCCGGATCCGGCCCGGTTTTTCCGCGGCACGCCGTTTCCGGCCCGGTTTTTCCGCGGCACGCCGTTTCGGAGGCCGGATCTGGCCCGGTTTTTCCGCGGCACGCCGTTTCCGGCCCGGTTTTTTCCGCGGCACGCCGTTTCCGGCTCGGTTTTTTCCGCGGCACGCTGTTTCGGAGGCCGGATCCGGCCCGGTTTTTCCGCGGCACGCCGTTTCGGAGGCCGGATCCGGCCCCGGTTTTTTCCGCGGCACGCCGTTTCCGGCCCGGTTTTTTCCGCGGCACGCCGTTTCGGAGGCCGGATCCGGCCCGGTTTTTCCGTGGCACGCCGTTTCCGGCCCGGTTTTTTCCGCGGCACGCCGTTTCGGAGGCCGGATCCGGCCCGGTTTTTTCCGCGGCACGCCGTTTCCGGCCCGGTTTTTTCCGCGGCACGCCGTTTCGGAGGCCGGATCTGGCCCGGTTTTTTCCGCGGCACGCCGTTTTGGAGGCCGGATCCGGCCCGGTTTTTCCGCGGCACGCCGTTTCCGGCCCGGTTTTTCTGCGGCACGCCATTTCGGAGGCCGGATCCGGCCCGGTTTTTTCCGCGGCACGCCGTTTCGGAGGCCGGATCCGGCCTGGTTTTTCCGCGGCACGCCGTTTCGGAGGCCGGATCCGGCCCGGTTTTTTCCGCGGCACGCCGTTTCCGGCCCGGTTTTTTCCGCGGCACGCCGTTTCGGAGGCCGGATCCGGCCCGGTTTTTCCGCGGCACGCCGTTTCCGGCCCGGTTTTTCCGCGGCCACGCCGTTTCCGGCCCGGTTTTTTTCCGCGGCACGCTGTTTCGGAGGCCGGATCCGGCCCGGTTTTTCCGCGGCACGCCGTTTCGGAGGCCAGATCCGGCCCGGTTTTTCCGCGGCACGCCGTTTCCGGCCCGGTTTTTCCGCGGCACGCCGTTTCGGAGGCCGGATCCGGCCCGGTTTTTTTCCGCGGCACGCCGTTTCCGGCCCGGTTTTTTCCGCGGCACGCCGTTTCGGAGGCCGGATCCGGCCCGGTTTTTCCGCAGCACGCCGTTTCCGGCCCGGTTTTTTCCGCTGCACGCCGTTTCGGAGGCCGGATCTGGCCCGGTTTTTTCCGCGGCACGCCGTTTCCGGCCCGGTTTTTTCCCGCGGCACGCCGTTTCGGAGGCCGGATCCGGCCCGGTTTTTTTCCGCGGCACGCCGTTTCCGGCCCGGTTTTTTCCGCGGCACCGCCGTTTCGGAGGCCGGATCCGGCCCGGTTTTTTCCGCGGCACGCCGTTTCGAGGCCGGATCCGGCCCGGTTTTTCCGCGGCACGCCGTTTCGGAGGCCGGATCCGGCCCGGTTTTTTCGCGGCACGCCGTTTCCGGCCCGGTTTTTTCCACGGCACGCCATTTTGGAGGCCGGATCCGGCCCGGTTTTTTCCGCGGCACGCCGTTTCGGAGGCCGGATCCGGCCCGGTTTTTCCGCGGCACGCCGTTTCGGAGGCCGGATCCGGCCCGGTTTTTCCGCGGCACGCCGTTTCTGGCCCGGTTTTTCCGCGGCACGCCGTTCCGGAGGCCGGATCTGGCCCGGTATTTCCGCGGCACGCCGTTTCGGAGGCCGGATCCGGCCCGGTTTTTCCGCGGCACGCCGTTTCCGGCCCGGTTTTTCCGCGGCACGCCGTTTCGGAGGCCGGATCCGGCCCGGGTTTTTTCCGCGGCACGCCGTTTCGGAGGCCGGATCTGGCCCGGTTTTTCCGCGGCACGCCGTTTCCGGCCCGGTTTTTCCGCGGCACGCCGTTTCGGAGGCCGGATCCGGCCCGGTTTTTCCGCGGCACGCCGTTTCGGAGGCCGGATCTGGCCCGGTTTTTCCGCGGCACGCCGTTTCGGAGGCCGGATCTGGCCCGGTTTTTCCGCGGCACGCCGTTTCGGAGGCCGGATCCGGCCCGGTTTTTCCGCGGCACGCCGTTTCCGGCCCGGTTTTTCCGCGGCACGCCATTTCGGAGGCCGGATCTGGCCCGTTTTTTCCGCGGCACGCCGTTTCCTGCCCGGTTTTTCCGCGGCACGCCGTTTCGGAGGCCGCATCCGGCCCAGTTTTTCTGCGGCACGCCGTTTCCGGCCCGGTTTTTCCGCAGCACGCCGTTTCGGAGGCCGGATCCGGCCCGGTTTTTCCGCGGCACGCCGTTTCGGAGGCCGGATCCGGCCCGGTTTTTCCGCGGCACGCCGTTTCCGGCCCGGTTTTTTTCCGCGGCACGCCGTTTCGGAGGCCGGATCCGGCCCGGTTTTTCCCCGGCACGCCGTTTCGGAGGCCGGATCTGGCCCGGTTTTTCCGTGGCACGCCGTTTCGGAGGCCGGATCCGGCCCGGTTTTTCCGCGGCACGCCGTTTCGGAGGCCGGATCCGGCCTGGTTTTTCCGCGGCACGCCGTTTCGGAGGCCGGATCCGGCCCGGTTTTTTCCGCGGCACGCCGTTTCCGGCCCGGTTTTTCCGCGGCACGCCGTTTCGGAGGCCGGATCCGGCCCGGTTTTTCCGCGGCACGCCGTTTCCGGCCCGGTTTTTTCCGCGGCACGCCGTTTCCGGCCCGGTTTTTCCGCGGCACGCTGTTTCGGAGGCCGGATCCGGCCCGGTTTTTTCCGCGGCACGCCGTTTCGGAGGCCAGATCCGGCCCGGTTTTTCCGCGGCACGCCGTTTCCGGCCCGGTTTTTTCCGCGGCACGCCGTTTCGGAGGCCGGATCCGGCCCGGTTTTTCCGCGGCACGCCGTTTCCGGCCCGGTTTTTTTCCGCGGCACGCCGTTTCGGAGGCCGGATCCGGCCCGGTTTTTCCGCCAGCACGCCGTTTCCGGCCCGGTTTTTCCGCTGCACGCCGTTTCGGAGGCCGGATCTGGCCCGGTTTTTCCGCGGCACGCCGTTTCCGGCCCGGTTTTTCCGCGGCAACGCCGTTTCGGAGGCCGGATCCGGCCCGGTTTTTTCCGCGGCACGCCGTTTCCGGCCCGGTTTTTCCGCGGCACGCCGTTTCGGAGGCCGGATCCGGCCCGGTTTTTCCGCGGCACGCCGTTTCGGAGGCCGGATCCGGCCCGGTTTTTCCGCGGCACGCCGTTTCGGAGGCCGGATCCGGCCCGGTTTTTCCGCGGCACGCCGTTTCCGGCCCGGTTTTTCCACGGCACGCCATTTTGGAGGCCGGATCCGGCCCGGTTTTTCCGCGGCACGCCGTTTCGGAGGCCGGATCCGGCCCGGTTTTTCCGCGGCACGCCGTTTCGGAGGCCGGATCCGGCCCGGTTTTTCCGCGGCACGCCGTTTCTGGCCCGGTTTTTTCCGCGGCACGCCGTTCCGGAGGCCGGATCTGGCCCGGTATTTCCGCGGCACGCCGTTTCGGAGGCCGGATCCGGCCCGGTTTTTCCGCGGCACGCCGTTTCCGGCCCGGTTTTTTCCGCGGCACGCCGTTTCGGAGGCCGGATCCGGCCCGGTTTTTCCGCGGCACGCCGTTTCGGAGGCCGGATCTGGCCCGGTTTTTCCGCGGCACGCCGTTTCCGGCCCGGTTTTTTCCGCGGCACGCCGTTTCGGAGGCCGGATCCGGCCCGGTTTTTTCCGCGGCACGCCGTTTCGGAGGCCGGATCTGGCCCGGTTTTTCCGCGGCACGCCGTTTCGGAGGCCGGATCTGGCCCGGTTTTTCCGCGGCACGCCGTTTCGGAGGCCGGATCCGGCCCGGTTTTTCCGCGGCACGCCGTTTCCGGCCCGGTTTTTCCGCGGCACGCCATTTCGGAGGCCGGATCTGGCCCGTTTTTTTCCGCGGCACGCCGTTTCCTGCCCGGTTTTTCCGCGGCACGCCGTTTCGGAGGCCGCATCCGGCCCGGTTTTTCTGCGGCACGCCGTTTCCGGCCCGGTTTTTTCCGCAGCACGCCGTTTCGGAGGCCGGATCCGGCCCGGTTTTTCCGCGGCACGCCGTTTCGGAGGCCGGATCCGGCCCGGTTTTTCCGCGGCACGCCGTTTCCGGCCCGGTTTTTTCCGCGGCACGCCGTTTCGGAGGCCGGATCCGGCCCGGTTTTTCCCCGGCACGCCGTTTCGGAGGCCGGATCTGGCCCGGTTTTTCCGTGGCACGCCGTTTCCGGCCTGGTTTGTCCGCGGCACGCCGTTTCGGAGGCCGGATCCGGCCCGGTTTTTCCGCGGCACGCCGTTTCGGAGGTCGGAACCGGCCCGGTTTTTCCGCGGCACGCCGTTTCGGAGGCCGGATCCGGCCCAGTTTTTCCGCGGCACGCCGTTTCGGAGGTCGGATCCGGCCCGGTTTTTCCGCGGCACGCCGTTTCGGAGGCCGGATCCGGCCCGGTTTTTCCGCGGCACGCCGTTTCCGGCCCGGTTTTTCCGCGGCGCGCCATTTCGGAGGCCGGATCTGGCCCGGTTTTTTCCGCGGCACGCCGTTTCCGGCCCGGTTTTTCCGCGGCACGCCGTTTCGGAGGCCGGATCTGGCCCGGTTTTTCCGCGGCACGCCGTTTCGGAGGCCGGATCCGGCCCGGTTTTTCCGCAGCACGCCGTTTCCGGCCTGGTTTTTCCGCGGCACGCCATTTCCGGCCCGGTTTTTCCGCGGCACGCCGTTTCGGAGGCCGGATCCGGCCCGGTTTTTCCGCGGCACGCCGTTTCGGAGGCCGGATCCGGCCCGGTTTTTCCGCGGCATGCCGTTTCGGAGGCCGGATCCGGCCCGGTTTTTCCGCGGCACGCCGTTTCCGGCCCGGTTTTTCCGCGGCACGCCGTTTCGGAGGCCAGATCCGGCCCGGTTTTTCCGCGGCACGCCGTTTCGGAGGCCGGATCCGGCCCCGTTTTTCCGCGGCACGCCGTTTCCGGCCCGGTTTTTCCGCGGCACGCCGTTTTGGAGGCCGGATCTGGCCCGGTTTTTCCGCGGCACACCGTTTCGGAGGCCGGATCCGGCCCGGTTTTTCCGCGGCACGCCGTTTCGGAGGCCGGATCCGGCCCGGTTTTTCCGCGGCACGCCGTTTCCGGCCCGGTTTTTCCACGGCACGCCGTTTCAGAGGCCGGATCTGGCCCGGTTTTTCCGCGGCATGCCGTTTCCGGCCCGGTTTTTCCGCGGCACGCCGTTTCGGAGGCTGGATTGGCCCGGTTTTTCCGCGGCACGCCGTTTCGGAGGCCGTTTCCGGCCCGGTTTTTCCGCGGCACGCCATTTCGGAGGCCGGATCCGGCCCGGTTTTTCCGCGGCACGCCGTTTCCGGCCCGGTTTTTCCGTGGCACGCCATTTCGGAGGCCGGATCCGGCCCGGTTTTTCCGCGGCACGCCGTTTCCGGCCCGGTTTTTCCGCGGCACGCCGTTTCCGGCCCGGTTTTTCCGCGGTACACCGTTTCCGGCCCGGTTTTTCCGCGGCACGCCGTTTCGGAGGCCGGATCCGGCCCGGTTTTTCCGCGGCACGCCGTTTCGGAGGCCGGATCCGGCCCGGTTTTTCCGCGGCACGCCGTTTCCGGCCCGGTTTTTCCGCGGCACGCCGTTTCGGAGGCCGGATCCGGCCCGGTTTTTCCGCGGCACGCCGTTTCGGAGGCCGGATCCGGCCCGGTTTTTACACGGCACGCCGTTTCCGGCCCGGTTTTTCCGCGGCACGCCGTTTCGGAGGCCGGATCCGGCCCGGTTTTTCCGCGGCACGCCGTTTCCGGCCCGGTTTTTCCGCGGCACGCCGTTTCGGAGGCCGGATCCGGCCCGGTTTTTTCCGCGGCACGCCGTTTCAGAGGCTGGATCCGGCCCGGTTTTTCCGCGGCACGCCGTTTCGGAGGCCGGATCCGGCCCAGTTTTTCCGCGGCACGCCGTTTCCGGCCCGGTTTTTCCGCGGCACGCCGTTTCGGAGGCCGTTTCCGGCCCGGTTTTTCCGCGGCACGCCGTTTCGGAGGCCGGATCCGGCCCGGTTTTTCCGCGGCACACCGTTTCGGAGGCCGGATCCGGCCCGGTTTTTCCGCAGCACGCCGTTTCCGGCCTGGTTTTTCCGCGGCACGCCGTTTCGGAGGCCGTTTCCGGCCCGGTTTTTCCGCGGCAGGCCGTTTCGGAGGCCGGATCCGGCCCGGTTTTTCCACGGCACGCCGTTTCCGGCCCGGTTTTTCCGCGGCACGCCGTTTCGGAGGCCGTTTCCGGCCCGGTTTTTCCGCGGCAGGCCGTTTCGGAGGCCGGATCCGGCCCGGTTTTTCCGCGGCACGCCGTTTCAGAGGCCGGATCCGGCCCGGTTTTTACGCGGCACGCCGTTTCCGGCCCGGTTTTTCCGCGGCACGCCGTTTCGGAGGCCGGATCCGGCCCGGTTTTTCCGCGGCACGCCGTTTCCGGCCCGGTTTTTCCGCGGCACGCCGTTTCGGAGGCCGGATCCGGCCCGGTTTTTCCGCGTCACGCCGTTTCGGAGGCTGGATCCGGCCCGGTTTTTCCGCGGCACGCCGTTTCGGAGGCCGGATCCGGCCCGGTTTTTCCGCGGCACGCCGTTTCCGGCCCGGTTTTTCTGCGGCATGCCATTTCGGAGGCCGGATCTGGCCCGTTTTTTCCGCGGCACGCCGTTTCCTGCCCGGTTTTTCCGCGGCACGCCGTTTCGGAGGCCGCATCCGGCCCGGTTTTTCTGCGGCACGCCGTTTCCGGCCCGGTTTTTCCGCGGCACGCCGTTTCGGAGGCCGGATCCGGCCCGGTTTTTCCGCGGCACGCCGTTTCGGAGGCCGGATCCGGCCCGGTTTTTCCGCGGCACGCCGTTTCCGGCCCGGTTTTTCCGCGGCACGCCGTTTCGGAGGCCGGATCCGGCCCGGTTTTTCCGCGGCACGCCGTTTCCGGCCCGGTTTTTCCGCGGCACGCCGTTTCCGGCCCGGTTTTTCCGCGGCACGCCGTTTCGGAGGTCGGAACCGGCCCGGTTTTTCCGCGGCACGCCGTTTCGGAGGCCGGATCCGGCCCGGTTTTTCCGCGGCACGCCGTTTCCGGCCCGGTTTTTCCATGGCACGCCGTTTCGGAGGCCGGATCCGGCCCGGTTTTTCCGCGGCACGCCGTTTCGGAGGCCGGATCCGGCCCGGTTTTTCCGCGGCACGCCGTTTCCGGCCCGGTTTTTCCGCGGCACGCCGTTTCGGAGGCCGGATTGGCCCGGTTTTTTCCGCGGCACGCCGTTTCCGGCCCGGTTTTTCCGCGGCACGCCGTTTCGGAGGCCGGATCTGGCCCGGTTTTTCCGCGGCACGCCGTTTCGGAGGCCGGATCCGGCCCGGTTTTTCCGCGGCACGCCGTTTCGGAGGCCGGATCCGGCCCGGTTTTTTCGCGGCACGCCGTTTCCGGCCCGGTTTTTCCGCGGCACGCCGTTTCGGAGGCCGGATCCGGCTCGGTTTTTCCACGGCAAGCCGTTTCCGGCCCGGTTTTTCCGCGGTACGCCGTTTCCGGCCTGGTTTTTCCGCGGCACGCCGTTTCGGAGGCCGGATCCGGCCCGGTTTTTCCGCGGCACGCCGTTTCGGAGGCCGGATCCGGCCCGGTTTTTACGCGGCACGCCGTTTCCGGCCCGGTTTTTTCCGCGGCACGCCGTTTCGGAGGCCGTTTCCGGCCCGGTTTTTCCGCGGCACGCCGTTTCGGAGGCCGGATCCGGCCCGGTTTTTCCGTGGCACGCCGTTTCGGAGGCCGGATCCGGCCCGGTTTTTCCGCGGCACGCCGTTTCCGGCCCGGTTTTTTCCGCGGCACGCCGTTTCGGAGGCCAGATCCGGCCCGGTTTTTCCGCGGCACGCCGTTTCGGAGGCCGGATCCGGCCCGGTTTTTCCGCGGCACGCCGTTTCCGGCCCGGTTTTTTCCGCGGCACGCCGTTTCGGAGGCCGGATCCGGCCCGGTTTTTCCGCGGCACGCCGTTTCCGGCCCGGTTTTTCCGCGGCACGCCGTTTCGGAGGCCGGATCCGGCCCGGTTTTTCCGCGGCACGCCGTTTCGGAGGCCGGATCCGGCCCGGTTTTTCCACGGCACGCCGTTTCCGGCCTGGTTTTTCCGCGGCACGCCGTTTCGGAGCCCGGATCCGTCCCGGTTTTTCCGCGGCACGCCGTTTCGGAGGCCGGATCCGGCCCGGTTTTTCCGCGGCACGCCGTTTCCGGCCCGGTTTTTCATCGGCACGCCGTTTCGGAGGCCAGCTCCGGCCCGGTTTTTCCGCGGCACGCCGTTTCCGGCCCGGTTTTTTCCGCGGCACGCCGTTTCGGAGGCCGGATCCGGCCCGGTTTTTCCGCGGCACGCCGTTTCCGGCCCGGTTTTTCCGCGGCACGCCGTTTCGGAGGCCGGATCCGGCCCGGTTTTTCCACAGCACGACGTTTCCGGCCCGGTTTTTCCGCGGCACGCCGTTTCGGAGGCCGGATCCGGCCCGGTTTTTCCGCGGCACGCCGTTTCGGAGGCCGGATCCGGCCCGGTTTTGCCGCAGCACGCCGTTTCCGGCCCGGTTTTTCCGCGGCACGCCGTTTCGGAGGCCGGATCCGGCCCGGTTTTTCCGCGGCATGCCGTTTCGGAGGCCGGATCCGTCCCGGTTTTTCCGCGGCACGCCGTTTCGGAGGCCGGATCCGGCCCGGTTTTTCCGCGGCACGCCGTTTCCGGCCCGGTTTTTTCCGTGGCACGCCGTTTCGGAGGCTGGATCCGGCCCGGTTTTTCCGCGGCACGCCGTTTCGGAGGCCGGATCCGGCCGCGTTTTTCCGCGGCACGCCGTTTCCGGCCCGGTTTTTTCCGTGGCACGTCGTTTCGGAGGCCGGATCTGGCCCGGTTTTTCCGCGGCACGCCGTTTCCGGCCCGGTTTTTTCCGCGGCACGCCGTTTCGGAGGCCAGATCCGGCCCGGTTTTTCCGCGGCACGCCGTTTCGGAGGCCGGATCCGGCCCGGTTTTTCCGCAGCACGCCGTTTCGGAGGCCGGATCCGGCCCGGTTTTTCCGCGGCACGCCATTTCGGAGGCCGGATCGGCCCGGTTTTTCCGTGGCACGCCGTTTCCGGCCCGGGTTTTTCCGCGGCACGCCGTTTCGGAGGCCGGATCCGGCCCGGTTTTTCCACGGCACGCCGTTTCCGGCCCGGTTTTTTCGCGGCACGCCGTTTCGGAGGCCGCATCCGGCCCGGTTTTTCTGCGGCACGCCGTTTCCGGCCCGGTTTTTCCGCGGCACGCCGTTTCGGAGGCCGGATCCGGCCCGGTTTTTCCGTGGCACGCCATTTCGGAGGCCGGATCCGGCCCGGTTTTTCCCCGGCACGCCGTTTCGGAGGCCGGATCCGGCCCGGTTTTTCCGTGGCACGCCGTTTCCGGCCTGGTTTGTCCGCGGCACGCCGTTTCGGAGGCCGGATCCGGCCCGGTTTTTCCGCGGCACGCCGTTTCGGAGGTCGGAACCGGCCCGGTTTTTCCGCGGTACGCCGTTTCGGAGGCCGGATCCGGCCCAGTTTTTCCGCGGCACGCCGTTTCGGAGGTCGGATCCGGCCCGGTTTTTCCGCGGCACGCCGTTTCGGAGGCCGGATCCGGCCCGGTTTTTCCGCGGCACGCCATTTCCGGCCCGGTTTTTCCGCGGCACGCCATTTCGGAGGCCGGATCTGGCCCGGTTTTTCCGCGGCACGCCGTTTCCGGCCCGGTTTTTCCGCGGCACGCCGTTTCGGAGGCCGGATCTGGCCCGGTTTTTCCGCGGCACGCCGTTTCGGAGGCCGGATCCGGCCCGGTTTTTCCGCAGCACGCCGTTTCCGGCCTGGTTTTTTCCGCGGCACGCCATTTCCGGCCCGGTTTTTCCGCGGCACGCCGTTTCGGAGGCCGGATCCGGCCCGGTTTTTCCGCGGCACGCCGTTTCGGAGGCCGGATCCGGCCCGGTTTTTTCCGCGGCATGCCGTTTCGGAGGCCGGATCCGGCCCGGTTTTTTCCGCGGCACGCCGTTTCCGGCCCGGTTTTTTCCGCGGCACGCCGTTTCGGAGGCCAGATCCGGCCCGGGTTTTTCTGCGGCACGCCGTTTCGGAGGCCGGATCCGGCCCCGTTTTTCCGCGGCACGCCGTTTCCGGCCCGGTTTTTCCGCGGCACGCCGTTTTGGAGGCCGGATTGGCCCGGTTTTTCCGCGGCACGCCGTTTCCGGCCCGGTTTTTCCGCGGCACGCCGTTTCGGAGGCCGGATCTGGCCCGGTTTTTCCGCGGCACGCCGTTTCGGAGGCCGGATCCGGCCCGGTTTTTCCGCGGCACGCCGTTTCGGAGGCCGGATCCGGCCCGGTTTTTCCGCGGCACGCCGTTTCCGGCCCGGTTTTTTCCGCGGCACGCCGTTTCGGAGGCCGGATCCGGCCCGGTTTTTTCCGCGGCACGCCGTTTCGGAGGCCGGATTGGCCCGGTTTTTCCGCGGCACGCCGTTTCGGAGGCCGTTTCCGGCCCGGTTTTTCCGCGGCACGCCATTTCGGAGGCCGGATCCGGCCCGGTTTTTCCGCGGCACGCCGTTTCCGGCCCGGTTTTTCCGTGGCACGCTATTTCGGAGGCCGGATCCGGCCCGGTTTTTCCGCGGCACGCCGTTTCCGGCCCGGTTTTTCCACGGCACGCCGTTTCCGGCCCGGTTTTTCCGCGGTACACCGTTTCCGGCCCGGTTTTTCCGCGGCACGCCGTTTCGGAGGCCGGATCCGGCCCGGTTTTTTCCGCGGCACGCCGTTTCGGAGGCCGGATCCGGCCCGGTTTTTTCCGCGGCACGCCATTTCGGAGGCCGGATCGGCCCGGTTTTTCCGTGGCACGCCGTTTCCGGCCCGGTTTTTTCCGCGGCACGCCGTTTCGGAGGCCGGATCCGGCCCGGTTTTTCCACGGCACGCCGTTTCCGGCCCGGTTTTTTTCGCGGCACGCCGTTTCGGAGGCCGCATCCGGCCCGGTTTTTCTGCGGCACGCCGTTTCCGGCCCGGTTTTTTCCGCGGCACGCCGTTTCCGGCCCGGTTTTTTCCGCGGCACGCCGTTTCGGAGGCCGCATCCGGCCCGGTTTTTCCGCAGCACGCCGTTTCCGGCCCGGTTTTTCCAAGGCACGCCATTTCGGAGGCCGGATCCGGCCCGGTTTTTCCGCGGCACGCCGTTTCGGAGGCCGGATCCGGCCCGGTTTTTCCGCGGCATGCCGTTTCGGAGGCCGGATCCGGCCCGGTTTTTCCGCGGCACGCCGTTTCGGAGGCCGGATCCGGCCCGGTTTTTCCGCGGCACGCCATTTCGGAGGCCGGATCCGGCCCGGTTTTTCCCCGGCACGCCGTTTCGGAGGCCGGATCCGGCCCGGTTTTTCCGTGGCACGCCGTTTCCGGCCTGGTTTGTCCGCGGCACGCCGTTTCGGAGGCCG
Organism: Phalacrocorax aristotelis; assembly: GCF_949628215.1. Taxonomy (NCBI): domain Eukaryota; kingdom Metazoa; phylum Chordata; class Aves; order Suliformes; family Phalacrocoracidae; genus Phalacrocorax; species Phalacrocorax aristotelis. The sequence goes on along the minus strand of NW_027441115.1, from coordinate 37,429 downwards.
GATCCGGCCCGGTTTTTTCCGCGGCACGCCGTTTCGGAGGTCGGAACCGGCCCGGTTTTTCCGCGGCACGCCGTTTCGGAGGCCGGATCCGGCCCGGTTTTTCCGCGGCACGCCATTTCGGAGGCCGGATCGGCCCGGTTTTTCCGTGGCACGCCGTTTCCGGCCCGGTTTTTCCGCGGCACGCCGTTTCGGAGGCCGGATCCGGCCCGGTTTTTCCACGGCACGCCGTTTCCGGCCCGGTTTTTTTCGCGGCACGCCGTTTCGGAGGCCGCATCCGGCCCGGTTTTTCTGCGGCACGCCGTTTCCGGCCCGGTTTTTTCCGCGGCACGCCGTTTCCGGCCCGGTTTTTTCCGCGGCACGCCGTTTCGGAGGCCGCATCCGGCCCGGTTTTTCCGCAGCACGCCGTTTCCGGCCCGGTTTTTCCAAGGCACGCCATTTCGGAGGCCGGATCCGGCCCGGTTTTTCCGCGGCACGCCGTTTCGGAGGCCGGATCCGGCCCGGTTTTTCCGCGGCATGCCGTTTCGGAGGCCGGATCCGGCCCGGTTTTTTCCGCGGCACGCCGTTTCGGAGGCCGGATCCGGCCCGGTTTTTCCGCGGCACGCCATTTCGGAGGCCGGATCCGGCCCGGTTTTTCCCCGGCACGCCGTTTCGGAGGCCGGATCCGGCCCGGTTTTTCCGTGGCACGCCGTTTCCGGCCTGGTTTGTCCGCGGCACGCCGTTTCGGAGGCCGGATCCGGCCCGGTTTTTCCGCGGCACGCCGTTTCGGAGGTCGGAACCGGCCCGGTTTTTCCGCGGCACGCCGTTTCGGAGGCCGGATCCGGCCCAGTTTTTCCGCGGCACGCCGTTTCGGAGGTCGGATCCGGCCCGGTTTTTCCGCGGCACGCCGTTTCGGAGGCCGGATCCGGCCCGGTTTTTCCGCGGCACGCCGTTTCCGGCCCGGTTTTTCCGCGGCACGCCATTTCGGAGGCCGGATCTGGCCCGGTTTTTCCGCGGCACGCCGTTTCCGGCCCGGTTTTTTCCGCGGCACGCCGTTTCGGAGGCCGGATCTGGCCCGGTTTTTCCGCGGCACGCCGTTTCGGAGGCCGGATCCGGCCCGGTTTTTCCGCCGCACGCCGTTTCCGGCCTGGTTTTTCCGCGGCACGCCATTTCCGGCCCGGTTTTTCCGCGGCACGCCGTTTCGGAGGCCGGATCCGGCCCGGTTTTTCCGCGGCACGCCGTTTCGGAGGCCGGATCCGGCCCGGTTTTTCCGCGGCATGCCGTTTCGGAGGCCGGATCCGGCCCGGTTTTTCCGCGGCACGCCGTTTCCGGCCCGGTTTTTCCGCGGCACGCCGTTTCGGAGGCCAGATCCGGCCCGGTTTTTCCGCGGCACGCCGTTTCGGAGGCCGGATCCGGCCCCGTTTTTCCGCGGCACGCCGTTTCCGGCCCGGTTTTTCCGCGGCACGCCGTTTTGGAGGCCGGATTGGCCCGGTTTTTCCGCGGCACGCCGTTTCCGGCCCGGTTTTTCCGCGGCACGCCGTTTCGGAGGCCGGATCTGGCCCGGTTTTTTCCGCGGCACGCCGTTTCGGAGGCCGGATCCGGCCCGGTTTTTCCGCGGCACGCCGTTTCGGAGGCCGGATCCGGCCCGGTTTTTCCGCGGCATGCCGTTTCCGGCCCGGTTTTTCCGCGGCACGCCGTTTCGGAGGCCGGATCCGGCCCGGTTTTTCCGCGGCACGCCGTTTCGGAGGCCGGATTGGCCCGGTTTTTCCACGGCACGCCGTTTCGGAGGCCGTTTCCGGCCCGGTTTTTCCGCGGCACGCCATTTCGGAGGCCGGATCCGGCCCGGTTTTTCCGCGGCACGCCGTTTCCGGCCCGGTTTTTTCCGTGGCACGCTATTTCGGAGGCCGGATCCGGCCCGGTTTTTCCGCGGCACGCCGTTTCCGGCCCGGTTTTTCCGCGGCACGCCGTTTCGGAGGCCGGATCCGGCCCGGTTTTTCCGCGGCACGCCGTTTCCGGCCTGGTTTTTCCGCGGCACGCCGTTTCGGAGGCCGGATCCGGCCCGGTTTTACCGCGACACGCCGTTTCCGGCCCGGTTTTTCCGCGGCACGCCGTTTCGGAGGCCGGATCTGGCCCGGTTTTTCCGCGGCACACCGTTTCCGGCCCGGTTTTTCCGCGGCACGCCGTTTCGGAGGCCGGATCCGGCCCGGTTTTTCCGTGGCACGCCGTTTCGGAGGCCGGATCCGGCCCGGTTTTTCCGCGGCACGCCGTTTCCGGCCCGGTTTTTCCACGGCACGCCGTTTCGGAGGCCGGATCCGGCCCGGTTTTTCCGCGGCACGCCGTTTCCGGCCCGGTTTTTCCGCGGCACGCCGTTTCGGAGGCCGGATCCGGCCCGGTTTTTCCGCGGCACGCCGTTTCGGAGGCCGGATCCGGCCCGGTTTTTCCGCGGCACGCCGTTTCCTGCCCGGTTTTTCCGCGGCACGCCATTTCGGAGGCCGGATCCGGCCCGGTTTTTTCCGCGGCACGCCGTTTCGGAGGCCGGATCTGTCCCGGTTTTTCCACGGCACGCCGTTTCCGGCCCGGTTTTTCCGCGGCACGCCGTTTCGGAGGCCGGATCCGGCCCGGTTTTTCTGCGGCACGCCGTTTCCGGCCCGGTTTTTTCCGCGGCACGCCATTTCGGAGGCCGGATCCGGCCCCGTTTTTCCGCGGCACGCCGTTTCCAGCCCGGTTTTTCCGCGGCACGCCGTTTCGGAGGTCGGAACCGGCCCGGTTTTTCCGCGGCACGCCGTTTCGGAGGCCGGATCCGGCCCGGTTTTTCCGCGGCACGCCGTTTCCGGCCCGGTTTTTCCATGGCACGCCGTTTCGGAGGCCGGATCCGGCCCGGTTTTTCCGCGGCACGCCGTTTCGGAGGCCGGATCCGGCCCGGTTTTTCCGCGGCACGCCGTTTCCGGCCCGGTTTTTCCGCAGCACGCCGTTTCGGAGGCCGGATCCGGCCCGGTTTTTCCGCGGCACGCCGTTTCCGGCCCGGTTTTTCTGCGGCATGCCATTTCGGAGGCCGGATCTGGCCCGTTTTTTCCGCGGCACGCCGTTTCCTGCCCGGTTTTTCCGCGGCACGCCGTTTCGGAGGCCGCATCCGGCCCGGTTTTTCTGCGGCACGCCGTTTCCGGCCCGGTTTTTCCGCGGCACGCCGTTTCGGAGGCCGGATCCGGCCCGGTTTTTCCGCGGCACGCCGTTTCGGAGGCCGGATCCGGCCCGGTTTTTCCGCGGCACGCCGTTTCCGGCCCGGTTTTTCCGCGGCACGCCGTTTCGGAGGCCGGATCCGGCCCGGTTTTTCCGCGGCACGCCGTTTCCGGCCCGGTTTTTCCGCGGCACGCCGTTTCCGGCCCGGTTTTTTCCGCGGCACGCCGTTTCGGAGGCCGGATCCGGCCCGGTTTTTCCGCGGCACGCCGTTTCGGAGGCCGGATCCGGCCCGGTTTTTCCGCGGCACGCCGTTTCCGGCCCGGTTTTTCCGCGGCACGCCGTTTCCGGCCCGGTTTTTCCGCGGCACGCCGTTTCGGAGGCCGGATCCGGCCCGGTTTTTCCGCGGCACGCCGTTTCGGAGGCCGGATCCGGCCCGGTTTTTCCGCAGCACACCGTTTCGGAGGCCGGATCCGGCCCGGTTTTTCCGCGGCACGCCATTTCGGAGGCCGGATCGGCCCGGTTTTTCCGTGGCACACCGTTTCCGGCCCGGTTTTTCCGCGGCACGCCGTTTCGGAGGCCGGATCCGGCCCGGTTTTTCCACGGCACGCCGTTTCCGGCCCGGTTTTTTCGCGGCACGCCGTTTCGGAGGCCGCATCCGGCCCGGTTTTTCTGCGGCACGCCGTTTCCGGCCCGGTTTTTCCGCGGCACGCCGTTTCCGGCCCGGTTTTTCCGCGGCACGCCGTTTCGGAGGCCGCATCCGGCCCGGTTTTTCCGCAGCACGCCGTTTCCGGCCCGGTTTTTCCAAGGCACGCCATTTCGGAGGCCGGATCCGGCCCGGTTTTTCCGCGGCACGCCGTTTCGGAGGCCGGATCCGGCCCGGTTTTTCCGCGGCATGCCGTTTCGGAGGCCGGATCCGGCCCGGTTTTTCCGCGGCACGCCGTTTCGGAAGCCGGATCCGGCCCGGTTTTTACGCGGCACGCCATTTCGGAGGCCGGATCCGGCCCGGTTTTTCCCCGGCACGCCGTTTCGGAGGCCGGATCCGGCCCGGTTTTTCCGTGGCACGCCGTTTCCGGCCTGGTTTGTCCGCGGCACGCCGTTTCGGAGGCCGGATCCGGCCCGGTTTTTCCGCGGCACGCCGTTTCGGAGGTCGGAACCGGCCCGGTTTTTCCGCGGTACGCCGTTTCGGAGGCCGGATCCGGCCCAGTTTTTCCGCGGCACGCCGTTTCGGAGGTCGGATCCGGCCCGGTTTTTCCGCGGCACGCCGTTTCGGAGGCCGGATCCGGCCCGGTTTTTCCGCGGCACGCTGTTTCCGGCCCGGTTTTTCCGCGGCACGCCATTTCGGAGGCCGGATCTGGCCCGGTTTTTCCGCGGCATGCCGTTTCCGGCCCGGTTTTTCCGCGGCACGCCGTTTCGGAGGCCGGATCTGGCCCGGTTTTTCCGCGGCACGCCGTTTCGGAGGCCGGATCCGGCCCGGTTTTTCCGCCGCACGCCGTTTCCGGCCTGGTTTTTCCGCGGCACGCCATTTCCGGCCCGGTTTTTCCGCGGCACGCCGTTTCGGAGGCCGGATCCGGCCCGGTTTTTCCGCGGCACGCCGTTTCGGAGGCCGGATCCGGCCCGGTTTTTCCGCGGCATGCCGTTTCGGAGGCCGGATCCGGCCCGGTTTTTCCGCGGCACGCCGTTTCCGGCCCGGTTTTTCCGCGGCACGCCGTTCCGGAGGCCAGATCCGGCCCGGTTTTTCTGCGGCACGCCGTTTCGGAGGCCGGATCCGGCCCCGTTTTTCCGCGGCACGCCGTTTCCGGCCCGGTTTTTCCGCGGCACGCCGTTTTGGAGGCCGGATTGGCCCGGTTTTTCCGCGGCACACCGTTTCCGGCCCGGTTTTTCCGCGGCACGCCGTTTCGGAGGCCGGATCCGGCCCGGTTTTTCCGTGGCACGCCGTTTCGGAGGCCGGATCCGGCCCGGTTTTTCCGCGGCACGCCGTTTCCGGCCCGGTTTTTCCACGGCACGCCGTTTCGGAGGCCGGATCCGGCCCGGTTTTTCCGCGGCACGCCGTTTCCGGCCCGGTTTTTCCGCGGCACGCCGTTTCGGAGGCCGGATCCGGCCCGGTTTTTCCGCGGCACGCCGTTTCGGAGGCCGGATCCGGCCCGGTTTTTCCGCGGCACGCCGTTTCCTGCCCGGTTTTTCCGCGGCACGCCATTTCGGAGGCCGGATCCGGCCCGGTTTTTCCGCGGCACGCCGTTTCGGAGGCCGGATCTGTCCCGGTTTTTCCACGGCACGCCGTTTCCGGCCCGGTTTTTCCGCGGCACGCCGTTTCGGAGGCCGGATCCGGCCCGGTTTTTCTGCGGCACGCCGTTTCCGGCCCGGTTTTTCCGCGGCACGCCATTTCGGAGGCCGGATCCGGCCCCGTTTTTTCCGCGGCACGCCGTTTCCAGCCCGGTTTTTCCGCGGCACGCCGTTTCGGAGGTCGGAACCGGCCCGGTTTTTCCGCGGCACGCCGTTTCGGAGGCCGGATCCGGCCCGGTTTTTTTCCGCGGCACGCCGTTTCCGGCCCGGTTTTTCCATGGCACGCCGTTTCGGAGGCCGGATCCGGCCCGGTTTTTCCGCGGCACGCCGTTTCGGAGGCCGGATCCGGCCCGGTTTTTCCGCGGCACGCCGTTTCCGGCCCGGTTTTTTCCGCAGCACGCCGTTTCGGAGGCCGGATCCGGCCCGGTTTTTCCGCGGCACGCCGTTTCCGGCCCGGTTTTTCTGCGGCATGCCATTTCGGAGGCCGGATCTGGCCCGTTTTTTCCGCGGCACGCCGTTTCCTGCCCGGTTTTTCCGCGGCACGCCGTTTCGGAGGCCGCATCCGGCCCGGTTTTTCTGCGGCACGCCGTTTCCGGCCCGGTTTTTCCGCGGCACGCCGTTTCGGAGGCCGGATCCGGCCCGGTTTTTCCGCGGCACGCCGTTTCGGAGGCCGGATCCGGCCCGGTTTTTCCGCGGCACGCCGTTTCCGGCCCGGTTTTTCCGCGGCACGCCGTTTCGGAGGCCGGATCCGGCCCGGTTTTTCCGCGGCACGCCGTTTCCGGCCCGGTTTTTCCGCGGCACGCCGTTTCCGGCCCGGTTTTTCCGCGGCACGCCGTTTCGGAGGCCGGATCCGGCCCGGTTTTTCCGCGGCACGCCGTTTCGGAGGCCGGATCCGGCCCGGTTTTTCCGCGGCACGCCGTTTCCGGCCCGGTTTTTCCGCGGCACGCCGTTTCCGGCCCGGTTTTTCCGCGGCACGCCGTTTCGGAGGCCGGATCCGGCCCGGTTTTTCCGCGGCACGCCGTTTCGGAGGCCGGATCCGGCCCGGTTTTTCCGCAGCACACCGTTTCGGAGGCCGGATCCGGCCCGGTTTTTCCGCGGCACGCCATTTCGGAGGCCGGATCGGCCCGGTTTTTCCGTGGCACACCGTTTCCGGCCCGGTTTTTCCGCGGCACGCCGTTTCGGAGGCCGGATCCGGCCCGGTTTTTCCACGGCACGCCGTTTCCGGCCCGGTTTTTTTCGCGGCACGCCGTTTCGGAGGCCGCATCCGGCCCGGTTTTTCTGCGGCACGCCGTTTCCGGCCCGGTTTTTCCGCGGCACGCCGTTTCCGGCCCGGTTTTTTCCGCGGCACGCCGTTTCGGAGGCCGCATCCGGCCCGGTTTTTTCCGCAGCACGCCGTTTCCGGCCCGGTTTTTCCAAGGCACGCCATTTCGGAGGCCGGATCCGGCCCGGTTTTTCCGCGGCACGCCGTTTCGGAGGCCGGATCCGGCCCGGTTTTTCCGCGGCATGCCGTTTCGGAGGCCGGATCCGGCCCGGTTTTTCCGCGGCACGCCGTTTCGGAAGCCGGATCCGGCCCGGTTTTTACGCGGCACGCCATTTCGGAGGCCGGATCCGGCCCGGTTTTTCCCCGGCACGCCGTTTCGGAGGCCGGATCCGGCCCGGTTTTTCCGTGGCACGCCGTTTCCGGCCTGGTTTGTCCGCGGCACGCCGTTTCGGAGGCCGGATCCGGCCCGGTTTTTCCGCGGCACGCCGTTTCGGAGGTCGGAACCGGCCCGGTTTTTCCGCGGTACGCCGTTTCGGAGGCCGGATCCGGCCCAGTTTTTCCGCGGCACGCCGTTTCGGAGGTCGGATCCGGCCCGGTTTTTCCGCGGCACGCCGTTTCGGAGGCCGGATCCGGCCCGGTTTTTCCGCGGCACGCTGTTTCCGGCCCGGTTTTTCCGCGGCACGCCATTTCGGAGGCCGGATCTGGCCCGGTTTTTCCGCGGCATGCCGTTTCCGGCCCGGTTTTTCCGCGGCACGCCGTTTCGGAGGCCGGATCTGGCCCGGTTTTTCCGCGGCACGCCGTTTCGGAGGCCGGATCCGGCCCGGTTTTTCCGCAGCACGCCGTTTCCGGCCTGGTTTTTCCGCGGCACGCCATTTCCGGCCCGGTTTTTTCCGCGGCACGCCGTTTCGGAGGCCGGATCCGGCCCGGTTTTTCCGCGGCACGCCGTTTCGGAGGCCGGATCCGGCCCGGTTTTTCCGCGGCATGCCGTTTCGGAGGCCGGATCCGGCCCGGTTTTTCCGCGGCACGCCGTTTCCGGCCCGGTTTTTCCGCGGCACGCCGTTTCGGAGGCCAGATCCGGCCCGGTTTTTCTGCGGCACGCCGTTTCGGAGGCCGGATCCGGCCCCGTTTTTCCGCGGCACGCCGTTTCCGGCCCGGTTTTTCCGCGGCACGCCGTTTTGGAGGCCGGATTGGCCCGGTTTTTCCGCGGCACACCGTTTCCGGCCCGGTTTTTTCCGCGGCACGCCGTTTCGGAGGCCGGATCTGGCCCGGTTTTTCCGCGGCACGCCGTTTCGGAGGCCGGATCCGGCCCGGTTTTTTCCGCGGCACGCCGTTTCGGAGGCCGGATCCGGCCCGGTTTTTCCGCGGCATGCCGTTTCGGAGGCCGGATCCGGCCCGGTTTTTTCCGCGGCACGCCGTTTCCGGCCCGGTTTTTCCGCGGCACGCCGTTTCGGAGGCCAGATCCGGCCCGGTTTTTCCGCGGCACGCCGTTTCGGAGGCCGGATCCGGCCCGGTTTTTCCGCAGCACACCGTTTCGGAGGCCGGATCCGGCCCGGTTTTTCCGCGGCACGCCGTTTCCGGCCCGGTTTTTCCGTGGCACGCTATTTCGGAGGCCGGATCCGGCCCGGTTTTTCCGCGGCACGCCGTTTCCGGCCCGGTTTTTCCACGGCACGCCGTTTCCGGCCCGGTTTTTCCGCGGTACACCGTTTCCGGCCCGGTTTTTCCGCGGCACGCCGTTTCGGAGGCCGGATCCGGCCCGGTTTTTCCGCGGCACGCCGTTTCGGAGGCCGGATCCGGCCCGGTTTTTCCGCGGCACGCCATTTCGGAGGCCGGATCGGCCCGGTTTTTCCGTGGCACGCCGTTTCCGGCCCGGTTTTTCCGCGGCACGCCGTTTCGGAGGCCGGATCCGGCCCGGTTTTTCCACGGCACGCCGTTTCCGGCCCGGTTTTTTCGCGGCACGCCGTTTCGGAGGCCGCATCCGGCCCGGTTTTTCTGCGGCACGCCGTTTCCGGCCCGGTTTTTTCCGCGGCACGCCGTTTCCGGCCCGGTTTTTTCCGCGGCACGCCGTTTCGGAGGCCGCATCCGGCCCGGTTTTTCCGCAGCACGCCGTTTCCGGCCCGGTTTTTCCAAGGCACGCCATTTCGGAGGCCGGATCCGGCCCGGTTTTTCCGCGGCACGCCGTTTCGGAGGCCGGATCCGGCCCGGTTTTTCCGCGGCATGCCGTTTCGGAGGCCGGATCCGGCCCGGTTTTTCCGCGGCACGCCGTTTCGGAGGCCGGATCCGGCCCGGTTTTTACGCGGCACGCCATTTCGGAGGCCGGATCCGGCCCGGTTTTTCCCCGGCACGCCGTTTCGGAGGCCGGATCCGGCCCGGTTTTTCCGTGGCACGCCGTTTCCGGCCTGGTTTGTCCGCGGCACGCCGTTTCGGAGGCCGGATCCGGCCCGGTTTTTCCGCGGCACGCCGTTTCGGAGGTCGGAACCGGCCCGGTTTTTCCGCGGCACGCCGTTTCGGAGGCCGGATCCGGCCCGGTTTTTCCGCGGCACGCCATTTCGGAGGCCGGATCGGCCCGGTTTTTCCGTGGCACGCCGTTTCCGGCCCGGTTTTTTCCGCGGCACGCCGTTTCGGAGGCCGGATCCGGCCCGGTTTTTCCACGGCACGCCGTTTCCGGCCCGGTTTTTTCGCGGCACGCCGTTTCGGAGGCCGCATCCGGCCCGGTTTTTCTGCGGCACGCCGTTTCCGGCCCGGTTTTTCCGCGGCACGCCGTTTCCGGCCCGGTTTTTCCGCGGCACGCCGTTTCGGAGGCCGCATCCGGCCCGGTTTTTCCGCAGCACGCCGTTTCCGGCCCGGTTTTTCCAAGGCACGCCATTTCGGAGGCCGGATCCGGCCCGGTTTTTCCGCGGCACGCCGTTTCGGAGGCCGGATCCGGCCCGGTTTTTCCGCGGCACGCCGTTTCGGAGGCCGGATCCGGCCCGGTTTTTCCGCGGCATGCCGTTTCGGAGGCCGGATCCGGCCCGGTTTTTCCGCGGCACGCCGTTTCCGGCCCGGTTTTTCCGCGGCACGCCGTTTCGGAGGCCAGATCCGGCCCGGTTTTTCCGCGGCACGCCGTTTCGGAGGCCGGATCCGGCCCCGTTTTTCCGCGGCACGCCGTTTCCGGCCCGGTTTTTCCGCGGCACGCCGTTTTGGAGGCCGGATTGGCCCGGTTTTTCCGCGGCACGCCGTTTCCGGCCCGGTTTTTCCGCGGCACGCCGTTTCGGAGGCCGGATCTGGCCCGGTTTTTCCGCGGCACGCCGTTTCGGAGGCCGGATCCGGCCCGGTTTTTCCGCGGCACGCCGTTTCGGAGGCCGGATCCGGCCCGGTTTTTCCGCGGCACGCCGTTTCCGGCCCGGTTTTTCCACGGCACGCCGTTTCAGAGGCCGGATCTGGCCCGGTTTTTCCGCGGCATGCCGTTTCCGGCCCGGTTTTTTCCGCGGCACGCCGTTTCGGAGGCCGGATCCGGCCCGGTTTTTCCGCGGCACGCCGTTTCGGAGGCCGGATTGGCCCGGTTTTTCCGCGGCACGCCGTTTCGGAGGCCGTTTCCGGCCCGGTTTTTCCGCGGCACGCCATTTCGGAGGCCGGATCCGGCCCGGTTTTTCCGCGGCACGCTGTTTCCGGCCCGGTTTTTCCGTGGCACGCTATTTCGGAGGCCGGATCCGGCCCGGTTTTTCCGCGGCACGCCGTTTCCGGCCCGGTTTTTCCGCGGCACGCCGTTTCGGAGGCCGGATCCGGCCCGGTTTTTCCGCGGCACGCCGTTTCCGGCCCGGTTTTTCCGCGGCACGCCGTTTCGGAGGCCGGATCCGGCCCGGTTTTACCGCGACACGCCGTTTCCGGCCCGGTTTTTTCCGCGGCACGCCGTTTCGGAGGCCGGATCTGGCCCGGTTTTTCCGCGGCACACCGTTTCCGGCCCGGTTTTTCCGCGGCACGCCGTTTCGGAGGCCGGATCCGGCCCGGTTTTTCCGTGGCACGCCGTTTCGGAGGCCGGATCCGGCCCGGTTTTTCCGCGGCACGCCGTTTCCGGCCCGGTTTTTCCACGGCACGCCGTTTCGGAGGCCGGATCCGGCCCGGTTTTTCCGCGGCACGCCGTTTCCGGCCCGGTTTTTCCGCGGCACGCCGTTTCGGAGGCCGGATCCGGCCCGGTTTTTCCGCGGCACGCCGTTTCGGAGGCCGGATCCGGCCCGGTTTTTCCGCGGCACGCCGTTTCCTGCCCGGTTTTTCCGCGGCACGCCATTTCGGAGGCCGGATCCGGCCCGGTTTTTCCGCGGCACGCCGTTTCGGAGGCCGGATCTGTCCCGGTTTTTCCACGGCACGCCGTTTCCGGCCCGGTTTTTCCGCGGCACGCCGTTTCGGAGGCCGGATCCGGCCCGGTTTTTCTGCGGCACGCCGTTTCCGGCCCGGTTTTTCCGCGGCACGCCATTTCGGAGGCCGGATCCGGCCCCGTTTTTCCGCGGCACGCCGTTTCCAGCCCGGTTTTTCCGCGGCACGCCGTTTCGGAGGTCGGAACCGGCCCGGTTTTTCCGCGGCACGCCGTTTCGGAGGCAGGATCCGGCCCGGTTTTTCCGCGGCACGCCGTTTCCGGCCCGGTTTTTCCATGGCACGCCGTTTCGGAGGCCGGATCCGGCCCGGTTTTTCCGCGGCACGCCGTTTCGGAGGCCGGATCCGGCCCGGTTTTTCCGCGGCACGCCGTTTCCGGCCCGGTTTTTTCCGCAGCACGCCGTTTCGGAGGCCGGATCCGGCCCGGTTTTTCCGCGGCACGCCGTTTCCGGCCCGGTTTTTCTGCGGCATGCCATTTCGGAGGCCGGATCTGGCCCGTTTTTTCCGCGGCACGCCGTTTCCTGCCCGGTTTTTCCGCGGCACGCCGTTTCGGAGGCCGCATCCGGCCCGGTTTTTCTGCGGCACGCCGTTTCCGGCCCGGTTTTTCCGCGGCACGCCGTTTCGGAGGCCGGATCCGGCCCGGTTTTTCCGCGGCACGCCGTTTCGGAGGCCGGATCCGGCCCGGTTTTTCCGCGGCACGCCGTTTCCGGCCCGGTTTTTCCGCGGCACGCCGTTTCGGAGGCCGGATCCGGCCCGGTTTTTCCGCGGCACGCCGTTTCCGGCCCGGTTTTTCCGCGGCACGCCGTTTCCGGCCCGGTTTTTCCGCGGCACGCCGTTTCGGAGGCCGGATCCGGCCCGGTTTTTCCGCGGCACGCCGTTTCGGAGGCCGGATCCGGCCCGGTTTTTCCGCGGCACGCCGTTTCGGAGGCCGGATCCGGCCCGGTTTTTCCGCGGCACGCCGTTTCGGAGGCCGGATCCGGCCCGGTTTTTCCGCAGCACGCCGTTTCGGAGGCCGGATCCGGCCCGGTTTTTCCGCGGCACGCCATTTCGGAGGCCGGATCGGCCCGGTTTTTCCATGGCACGCCGTTTCCGGCCCGGTTTTTCCGCGGCACGCCGTTTCGGAGGCCGGATCCGGCCCGGTTTTTCCACGGCACGCCGTTTCCGGCCCGGTTTTTTTCGCGGCACGCCGTTTCGGAGGCCGCATCCGGCCCGGTTTTTCTGCGGCACGCCGTTTCCGGCCCGGTTTTTCCGCGGCACGCCGTTTCCGGCCCGGTTTTTCCGCGGCACGCCGTTTCGGAGGCCGCATCCGGCCCGGTTTTTCCGCAGCACGCCGTTTCCGGCCCGGTTTTTCCAAGGCATGCCATTTCGGAGGCCGGATCCGGCCCGGTTTTTCCGCGGCACGCCGTTTCGGAGGCCGGATCCGGCCCGGTTTTTCCGCGGCATGCCGTTTCGGAGGCCGGATCCGGCCCGGTTTTTCCGCGGCACGCCGTTTCGGAAGCCGGATCCGGCCCGGTTTTTCCGCGGCACGCCATTTCGGAGGCCGGATCCGGCCCGGTTTTTCCCCGGCACGCCGTTTCGGAGGCCGGATCCGGCCCGGTTTTTCCGTGGCACGCCGTTTCCGGCCTGGTTTGTCCGCGGCACGCCGTTTCGGAGGCCGGATCCGGCCCGGTTTTTCCGCGGCACGCCGTTTCGGAGGTCGGAACCGGCCCGGTTTTTCCGCGGTACGCCGTTTCGGAGGCCGGATCCGGCCCAGTTTTTCCGCGGCACGCCGTTTCGGAGGTCGGATCCGGCCCGGTTTTTCCGCGGCACGCCGTTTCGGAGGCCAGATCCGGCCCGGTTTTTACGCGGCACGCCGTTTCCGGCCCGGTTTTTCCGCGGCACGCCATTTCGGAGGCCGGATCTGGCCCGGTTTTTCCGCGGCATGCCGTTTCCGGCCCGGTTTTTCCGCGGCACGCCGTTTCGGAGGCCGGATCTGGCCCGGTTTTTCCGCGGCACGCCGTTTCGGAGGCCGGATCCGGCCCGGTTTTTCCGCAGCACGCCGTTTCCGGCCTGGTTTTTCCGCGGCACGCCATTTCCGGCCCGGTTTTTCCGCGGCACGCCGTTTCGGAGGCCAGATCCGGCCCGGTTTTTCTGCGGCACGCCGTTTCGGAGGCCGGATCCGGCCCGGTTTTTCCGCGGCACGCCGTTTCGGAGGCCGGATCCGGCCCGGTTTTTCCGCGGCACGCCGTTTCGGAGGCCGGATCCGGCCCGGTTTTTCCGCGGCACGCCGTTTCCGGCCCGGTTTTTCCACGGCACGCCGTTTCAGAGGCCGGATCTGGCCCGGTTTTTCCGCGGCATGCCGTTTCCGGCCCGGTTTTTCCGCGGCACGCCGTTTCGGAGGCCGGATCCGGCCCGGTTTTTTCCGCGGCACGCCGTTTCGGAGGCCGGATCCGGCCCGGTTTTTCCGCGGCACGCCGTTTCGGAGGCCGGATTGGCCCGGTTTTTCCGCGGCACGCCGTTTCGGAGGCCGTTTCCGGCCCGGTTTTTCCGCGGCACGCCATTTCGGAGGCCGGATCCGGCCCGGTTTTTCCGTGGCACGCTATTTCGGAGGCCGGATCCGGCCCGGTTTTTCCGCGGCACGCCGTTTCCGGCCCGGTTTTTCCACGGCACGCCGTTTCCGGCCCGGTTTTTCCGCGGTACACCGTTTCCGGCCCGGTTTTTCCGCGGCACGCCGTTTCGGAGGCCGGATTGGCCCGGTTTTTCCGCGGCACGCCGTTTCCGGCCCGGTTTTTCCGCGGCACGCCGTTTCGGAGGCCGGATCTGGCCCGGTTTTTCCGCGGCACGCCGTTTCGGAGGCCGGATCCGGCCCGGTTTTTCCGCGGCACGCCGTTTCGGAGGCCGGATCCGGCCCGGTTTTTCCGCGGCACGCCGTTTCCGGCCCGGTTTTTCCACGGCACGCCGTTTCAGAGGCCGGATCTGGCCCGGTTTTTCCGCGGCATGCCGTTTCCAGCCCGGTTTTTCCGCGGCACGCCGTTTCGGAGGCCGGATCCGGCCCGGTTTTTCCGCGGCACGCCGTTTCGGAGGCCGGATTGGCCCGGTTTTTCCGCGGCACGCCGTTTCGGAGGCCGTTTCCGGCCCGGTTTTTCCGCGGCACGCCATTTCGGAGGCCGGATCCGGCCCGGTTTTTCCGCGGCACGCCGTTTCGGAGGCCGGATCCGGCCCGGTTTTTCCGCGGCACGCCGTTTCCGGCCCGGTTTTCCCGCAGCACGCCGTTTCGGAGGCCGGATCCGGCCCGGTTTTTCCGCGGCACGCCATTTCGGAGGCCGGATCGGCCCGGTTTTTCCGTGGCACGCCGTTTCCGGCCCGGTTTTTCCGCGGCACGCCGTTTCGGAGGCCGGATCCGGCCCGGTTTTTCCACGGCACGCCGTTTCCGGCCCGGTTTTTTCGCGGCACGCCGTTTCGGAGGCCGCATCCGGCCCGGTTTTTCTGCGGCACGCCGTTTCCGGCCCGGTTTTTCCGCGGCACGCCGTTTCCGGCCCGGTTTTTCCGCGGCACGCCGTTTCGGAGGCCGCATCCGGCCCGGTTTTTCCGCAGCACGCCGTTTCCGGCCCGGTTTTTCCAAGGCACGCCATTTCGGAGGCCGGATCCGGCCCGGTTTTTCCGCGGCACGCCGTTTCGGAGGCCGGATCCGGCCCGGTTTTTCCGCGGCACGCCGTTTCGGAGGCCGGATCCGGCCCGGTTTTTCCGCGGCACGCCGTTTCCTGCCCGGTTTTTCCGCGGCACGCCATTTCGGAGGCCGGATCCGGCCCGGTTTTTCCGCGGCACGCCGTTTCGGAGGCCGGATCTGTCCCGGTTTTTCCACGGCACGCCGTTTCCGGCCCGGTTTTTCCGCGGCACGCCGTTTCGGAGGCCGGATCCGGCCCGGTTTTTCTGCGGCACGCCGTTTCCGGCCCGGTTTTTCCGCGGCACGGCATTTCGGAGGCCGGATCCGGCCCCGTTTTTCCGCGGCACGCCGTTTCCAGCCCGGTTTTTCCGCGGCACGCCGTTTCGGAGGTCGGAACCGGCCCGGTTTTTCCGCGGCACGCCGTTTCGGAGGCAGGATCCGGCCCGGTTTTTCCGCGGCACGCCGTTTCCGGCCCGGTTTTTCCATGGCACGCCGTTTCGGAGGCCGGATCCGGCCCGGTTTTTCCGCGGCACGCCGTTTCGGAGGCCGGATCCGGCCCGGTTTTTCCGCGGCACGCCGTTTCCGGCCCGGTTTTTCCGCAGCACGCCGTTTCGGAGGCCGGATCCGGCCCGGTTTTTCCGCGGCACGCCGTTTCCGGCCCGGTTTTTCTGCGGCATGCCATTTCGGAGGCCGGATCTGGCCCGTTTTTTCCGCGGCACGCCGTTTCCTGCCCGGTTTTTCCGCGGCACGCCGTTTCGGAGGCCGCATCCGGCCCGGTTTTTCTGCGGCACGCCGTTTCCGGCCCGGTTTTTCCGCGGCACGCCGTTTCGGAGGCCGGATCCGGCCCGGTTTTTCCGCGGCACGCCGTTTCGGAGGCCGGATCCGGCCCGGTTTTTCCGCGGCACGCCGTTTCCGGCCCGGTTTTTCCGCGGCACGCCGTTTCGGAGGCCGGATCCGGCCCGGTTTTTCCGCGGCACGCCGTTTCCGGCCCGGTTTTTCCGCGGCACGCCGTTTCCGGCCCGGTTTTTCCGCGGCACGCCGTTTCGGAGGCCGGATCCGGCCCGGTTTTTCCGCGGCACGCCGTTTCGGAGGCCGGATCCGGCCCGGTTTTTCCGCGGCACGCCGTTTCCGGCCCGGTTTTTCCGCGGCACGCCGTTTCCGGCCCGGTTTTTCCGCGGCACGCCGTTTCCGGCCCGGTTTTTCCGCGGCACGCCGTTTCGGAGGCCGGATCCGGCCCGGTTTTTCCGCGGCACGCCGTTTCGGAGGCCGGATCCGGCCCGGTTTTTCCGCAGCACGCCGTTTCGGAGGCCGGATCCGGCCCGGTTTTTCCGCGGCACGCCATTTCGGAGGCCGGATCGGCCCGGTTTTTCCGTGGCACGCCGTTTCCGGCCCGGTTTTTCCGCGGCACGCCGTTTCGGAGGCCGGATCCGGCCCGGTTTTTCCACGGCACGCCGTTTCCGGCCCGGTTTTTTCGCGGCACGCCGTTTCGGAGGCCGCATCCGGCCCGGTTTTTCTGCGGCACGCCGTTTCCGGCCCGGTTTTTCCGCGGCACGCCGTTTCCGGCCCGGTTTTTCCAAGGCACGCCATTTCGGAGGCCGGATCCGGCCCGGTTTTTCCGCGGCACGCCGTTTCGGAGGCCGGATCCGGCCCGGTTTTTCCGCGGCACGCCGTTTCGGAGGCCGGATCCGGCCCGGTTTTTCCGCGGCACGCCGTTTCGGAGGCCGGATCCGGCCCGGTTTTTCCGCGGCACGCCGTTTCGGAGGCCGGATCCGGCTCGGTTTTTCCACGGCAAGCCGTTTCCGGCCCGGTTTTTCCGCGGTATGCCGTTTCCGGCCCGGTTTTTCCGCGGCACGCCGTTTCGGAGGCCGGATCCGGCCCGGTTTTTCCACGGCACGCCGTTTCGGAGGCCGGATCCGGCCCGCTTTTTCCGCGGCAGGCCATAGTTGGTTGGATCCTTAAGTGCTGGGCAGATGACTACAGGTGCTCTGTCAGAAGGTATTAAGTGTTTCAGCGCTTAGTGGAAGGCAACATACAAACGACTTTAAGTGTTGCTCTTACAACGGGAAATTCCTGCCCTGCTGACATAAACTGAACACGTTACTACCGGAAATTCCTGGTAGGACCCTTTGACATGTTTTGCCGCTTACCACACGTGTCCAACGGGATCCCGTTAAATGTTTCTTTGGTGACTAGGAGTGGCTGGCTGAACCCACTATGTGTAGCACCGACTCAGTCCTTTTAACCCGGGTTTGCTCTCACACTTAAGGGGTCTCAGTCCTTTCCGTCCTCCAGCAACACACGAGCAGACGTAGCCTGTGTATATGGCTTGCATAGCCTCCCACTAAGCAAAAGCTTCCTATTCGCGCCTAAAGGAATTCTGATAATATTGCTGCTGAAAGACTCATGACCCGGAATTTCTCCCACACCAAAGCGGAAAAGACGAAAGTTACATCCAGGACTCTTCCATTTCTGGTAGAGCAAGCTGATGCACAAGAAAACTTGTGCTCTATTCCTGGCACAAAACCAAATTGTCCTCTTCGGTGGTAAAAGCATTTTTCCTCAGAAGGCCTCAGAATACGGAGCTCCAAAAGAGGCATTGATGAGGGAAGGGAAAGAAGCATCTGAACGGCTAAATTGTGCCAGCAGCGCTGAGAGCGAGAGTTGCGGTGAGTACTGGCCACTGGGGCCCCGTTGCCTCTCTTGTGCGTCCTGGGCCCTCCCTGTCTCTGCCCTGGCCCCCTCTCTTTCCTTACCTGCTGCAAAATTATTTTTTTGCGCTCCCCCCGCACCTTCTTTCTCCGTCTCGCGCTGAGTGGCTCCCTGCCGCCTTGTCTTTTCAGTCCTCCCTCTCTGTCCTTTAACCTGTGGCTACTTTTTCTTACTCTGCCTCTCTGCCTGGCTCTGGCTCAGTTTTACGGTATTCCTCCTGCTCTGTCCTGTAGCCTGTCGGTATTTTGTCTGTCTCTGGCTATCTTGGTCTGACTCCCTGTGTTACCGAAAATCGTGGAAAAATTGGAAACAACTCTGTAACACCAATTTAGTATTAAAGAGCAGGCATTCTTTATTCACGGCGCCGGATGCACGGGGGATCACTTCTCCTAACGTGCGTACCTCACACACCTTTCCCCTACAATTTATAGCTCAAAATTTTACGTAGTCAGACGTATTCATTATTGTCGTGTGTACTGATTGGTACAAACTTGCTCGTTCCTTATGTAAATTACTGCGCAGGCTCGGTTGTCCTCTTTTGAGTAGTTGGTGTTACTTGGGTCGGTGGTGGTCCGTGAGTCGGTCGTCGCGATCTTCCCCCTGCCGGAATTACCTTTTAGCTTCTTGGAAGTCCTGGCTAGTTCTCCCAGTCCGCTAAACGAAACCGCGTTTTATCATCCTTTTCTGACAGAAGCACATTGCCTGTTGTTCTGTTCACATTATTGATTACCTAAGGACTAAAATGCACATCAAGAGATACACTGATTCATACACTCCATGGTCCCATAATGTAACAACGTCTCTGGTTGATTGATTTCATCGCTTTGGTTACACATGCTCCTGTTGCTCTGTTTCTTCTTTTTTGAATTTCTGTGATTCTGTTTTTCTCTGCCTCTCGCTTTTCCCAGCTCCCCGTCCCTCACTTTTAATGTCCGTTATCCTTCACCTACTCACTCTTCCTTGGTTCCCATCCCCGTTTCTGAATTCCTCCTGCTTTGCCACGTAGCCCGTG
Organism: Phalacrocorax aristotelis; assembly: GCF_949628215.1. Classification (NCBI taxonomy): domain Eukaryota; kingdom Metazoa; phylum Chordata; class Aves; order Suliformes; family Phalacrocoracidae; genus Phalacrocorax; species Phalacrocorax aristotelis. The sequence goes on along the minus strand of NW_027441115.1, from coordinate 19,027 downwards.
ACATTTTCTTAATCTCTCTGCCTGTCTCAACGCTTTTTAATTCATATTCTCTGCTCTGTAGCCTGCTACTGTTCTTGCTTTTCTGAGTTCTTCTCTGTCCAACTCCCTTTCCCTATTCTTGAATTCCTGCTCTTCCTGCAACCACCGCTGGTACCTGTGATCTCCATCTCTCTGTCCAGCTCCCTGTCCCTAGGTTTTAAATCCTGACTCTGCCCAGTGTAGCCTGTCTAGATTTTTCTCTTGGCCCCTCCCTGTCCGGCTCCCTCTCTCTGTGTTCTAATTCCACGTTCTCTTTCACATAGACCCGTGCTGTTTGTTTGTCCTCATCTCTCTGTCCAGCTCCTTGCTGCTATGTTTTATTGCTCAATTTCCTCCCTCTCTGTCTTGGTAGCCCATTGCTGTTGGTTTTTTCACTTGTTTCTTCGTTTGTCTCTGTCTGCCTCCCAGTGCCTGACCTTAATTCCTCCTTCCCCGTAGGCCGCTGTTCCTTTTTTCCATACTACATTGTGTTCTCTTTGGCCTCCTTTTCTTATTCATCGGTTCCCTCCTGGCTGCCCCGTGGCCCGTCCCCATTTTATTGTTGCCTCTCTCCCTCTCTCTGGCTTCTTGCCCCTGTTTTTAAACTTCCTGCCTCTCTTCCTTGTTGGCCGTGTGATCTTTAGCCTTTCTCCATCTCTTTCTGCCCAGCTCTCCGTGTCTAGTCGTTAATTCCTCCCTCTCTGCCCTGTAGCCTGTAGCTTTTGTCCTTTCTGGCTTCCCCATGTCCCTATGTTAGAATTGTTTCGCTCTTCTTTCTGTAAGCATTGCGATTCCTTTTGCTCTCCATCTCCCTTTTGGTGTATTTTCTTTTTCCTCTGGCTCCCTGTCCCTGATAGCTAATTTTCTCCCTTCTCATGCTCTGTACCACGTAGCCCCATGGTTTGTTTTGAGGTGTTCCCTACCCCGGCCCCTTCCCTCTGTCGTTGGCTCTCTCGGCTCCCTGTCCCCGTGGCTTCATTCTCTCCTCTCTCCCCTGTTCTTGTCGCTTTCCTTGTCTTTCTCCATCTCGCTCGCTCAGCTTTCTGCCCCTATTCTTCTTTCCTCACACGCTGGTGTGCTGCCTGCCCTAGGTTCTTTGTGCATTTCCAGCCTGCTCCTCATCGTTCTTTCTTGGTCTCTGTCCTGCTCTTCCCTCTTTCTGCTGCCTCTCTTCCCCTCTCTGCTGCTTTTATCTCCACCTCTGACAGGCTCCCTCTCTGTGTTCTAATTCCACGGTCTCTTTCACATAGACCCGTGCTGTTTGTTTGTCCTCATCTCTCTGTCCAGCTCCGTGCTGCTATGTTTTATTGCTCAATTTCCTCCCTCTCTGTCTTGGTAGCCCATTGCTGTTGGTTTTTTCACTTGTTTCTTCGTTTGTCTCTGTCTGCCTCCCAGTGCCTGATCTTTAATTCCTCCTTCCCCGTAGGCCGCTGTTCCTTTTTTCCATACTACATTGTGTTCTCTTTGGCCTCCTTTTCTTATTCATCGGTTCCCTCCTCGCTGCCCCGTGGCCCGTCCCCATTTTATTGTTGCCTCTCTCCCTCTCTCTGGCTTCTTGCCCCTGTTTTTAAACTTCCTGCCTCTCTTCCCTGTTGGCCGTGTGATCTTTAGCCTTTCTCCATCTCTTTCCGCCCAGCTCTCTGTGTCTATCGTTAATTCTTCCCTCTCTGCCCTGTAGCCTGTAGCTTTTGTCCTTTCTGGCTTCCCCATGTCCCTATTTTAGAATTGTTTCGCTCTTCTTTCTGTACGCATTGCGATTCCTTTTGCTCTCCATCTCCCTTTTGGTGTATTTTCTTTTTCCTCTGGCTCCCTGTCTCTGATAGCTAATTTTCTCCCTTCTCATGCTCTGTACCACGTAGCCCCATGGTTTGTTTTGAGGTGTTCCCTACCCCGGCCCCTTCCTTCTGTCGTTGGCTGTCTCGAAACCCTGTGTTCCCCGTGACTTCATTCTCTCCTCTTTGCCCTGTTCTTGTCGCTTTCCTTGTCTTTCTCCGTCTTGCTCGGTTCAGCTTTCTGCCCCTATTCTTCTTTCCTCCCTCGCTGTCGTGCTGCCTGCCCCAGGTTCTTTGTGCATTTCCAGCCTGCTCCTCATCGTTTTTTCTTGGTCTCTGTCCTGCTCTTCCCTCTTTCTGCTGCCTCTCTTCCCCTCTCTGCTGCTTTTATCTCCACCTCTGACAGGCTCCCTCTCTGTGTTCTAATTCCACGGTCTCTTTCACATAGACCCGTGCTGTTTGTTTGTCCTCATCTCTCTGTCCAGCTCCGTGCTGCTATGTTTTATTGCTCAATTTCCTCCCTCTCTGTCTTGGTAGCCCATTGCTGTTGGTTTTTTCACTTGTTTCTTCGTTTGTCTCTGTCTGCCTCCCAGTGCCTGATCTTTAATTCCTCCTTCCCCGTAGGCCGCTGTTCCTTTTTTCCATACTACATTGTGTTCTCTTTGGCCTCCTTTTCTTATTCATCGGTTCCCTCCTCGCTGCCCCGTGGCCCGTCCCCATTTTATTGTTGCCTCTCTCCCTCTCTCTGGCTTCTTGCCCCTGTTTTTAAACTTCCTGCCTCTCTTCCCTGTTGGCCGTGTGATCTTTAGCCTTTCTCCATCTCTTTCCGCCCAGCTCTCTGTGTCTATCGTTAATTCTTCCCTCTCTGCCCTGTAGCCTGTAGCTTTTGTCCTTTCTGGCTTCCCCATGTCCCTATTTTAGAATTGTTTCGCTCTTCTTTCTGTACGCATTGCGATTCCTTTTGCTCTCCATCTCCCTTTTGGTGTATTTTCTTTTTCCTCTGGCTCCCTGTCTCTGATAGCTAATTTTCTCCCTTCTCATGCTCTGTACCACGTAGCCCCATGGTTTGTTTTGAGGTGTTCCCTACCCCGGCCCCTTCCTTCTGTCGTTGGCTGTCTCGAAACCCTGTGTTCCCCGTGACTTCATTCTCTCCTCTTTGCCCTGTTCTTGTCGCTTTCCTTGTCTTTCTCCGTCTTGCTCGGTTCAGCTTTCTGCCCCTATTCTTCTTTCCTCCCTCGCTGTCGTGCTGCCTGCCCCAGGTTCTTTGTGCATTTCCAGCCTGCTCCTCATCGTTTTTTCTTGGTCTCTGTCCTGCTCTTCCCTCTTTCTGCTGCCTCTCTTCCCCTCTCTGCTGCTTTTATCTCCACCTCTGACAGGCTCCCTCTCTGTGTTCTAATTCCACGGTCTCTTTCACATAGACCCGTGCTGTTTGTTTGTCCTCATCTCTCTGTCCAGCTCCTTGCTGCTATGTTTTATTGCTCAATTTCCTCCCTCTCTGTCTTGGTAGCCCATTGCTGTTGGTTTTTTCACTTGTTTCTTCGTTTGTCTCTGTCTGCCTCCCAGTGCCTGATCTTTAATGCCTCCTTCCCCGTAGGCCGCTGTTCCTTTTTTCCATACTACATTGTGTTCTCTTTGGCCTCCTTTTCTTATTCATCGGTTCCCTCCTCGTTGCCCCGTGGCCCGTCCCCATTTTATTGTTGCATCTCTCCCTCTCTCTGGCTTCTTGCCCCTGTTTTTAAACTTCCTGCCTCTCTTCCCTGTTGGCCGTGTGATCTTTAGCATTTCTCCATCTCTTTCTGCCCAGCTCTCCGTGTCTAGTCGTTAATTCCTCCCTCTCTGCCCTGTAGCCTGTAGCTTTTGTCCTTTCTGGCTTCCCCATGTCCCTATTTTAGAATTGTTTCGCTCTTCTTTCTGTACGCATTGCGATTCCTTTTGCTCTCCGTCTCCCTTTTGGTGTATTTTCTTTTTCCTCTGGCTCCCTGTCCCTGATAGCTAATTTTCTCCCTTCTCATGCTCTGTACCACGTAGCCCCATGGTTTGTTTTGAGGTGTTCCCTACCCCGGCCCCTTCCCTCTGTCGTTGGCTCTCTCAGCTCCCTGTCCCCGTGGCTTCATTCTCTCCTCTCTCCCCTGTTCTTGTCGCTTTCCTTGTCTTTCTCCATCTCGCTCGCTCAGCTTTCTGCCCCTATTCTTCTTTCCTCACACGCTGGTGTGCTGCCTGCCCTAGGTTCTTTGTGCATTTCCAGCCTGCTCCTCATCGTTCTTTCTTGGTCTCTGTCCTGCTCTTCCCTCTTTCTGCTGCCTCTCTTCCCCTCTCTGCTGCTTTTATCTCCACCTCTGACAGGCTCCCTCTCTGTGTTCTAATTCCACGGTCTCTTTCACATAGACCCGTGCTGTTTGTTTGTCCTCATCTCTCTGTCCAGCTCCGTGCTGCTATGTTTTATTGCTCAATTTCCTCCCTCTCTGTCTTGGTAGCCCATTGCTGTTGGTTTTTTCACTTGTTTCTTCGTTTGTCTCTGTCTGCCTCCCAGTGCCTGATCTTTAATTCCTCCTTCCCCGTAGGCCGCTGTTCCTTTTTTCCATACTACATTGTGTTCTCTTTGGCCTCCTTTTCTTATTCATCGGTTCCCTCCTCGCTGCCCCGTGGCCCGTCCCCATTTTATTGTTGCCTCTCTCCCTCTCTCTGGCTTCTTGCCCCTGTTTTTAAACTTCCTGCCTCTCTTCCCTGTTGGCCGTGTGATCTTTAGCCTTTCTCCATCTCTTTCCGCCCAGCTCTCTGTGTCTATCGTTAATTCTTCCCTCTCTGCCCTGTAGCCTGTAGCTTTTGTCCTTTCTGGCTTCCCCATGTCCCTATTTTAGAATTGTTTCGCTCTTCTTTCTGTACGCATTGCGATTCCTTTTGCTCTCCATCTCCCTTTTGGTGTATTTTCTTTTTCCTCTGGCTCCCTGTCCCTGATAGCTAATTTTCTCCCTTCTCATGCTCTGTACCACGTAGCCCCATGGTTTGTTTTGAGGTGTTCCCTACCCCGGCCCCTTCCCTCTGTCGTTGGCTCTCTCAGCTCCCTGTCCCCGTGGCTTCATTCTCTCCTCTCTCCCCTGTTCTTGTCGCTTTCCTTGTCTTTCTCCATCTCGCTCGCTCAGCTTTCTGCCCCTATTCTTCTTTCCTCACACGCTGGTGTGCTGCCTGCCCTAGGTTCTTTGTGCATTTCCAGCCTGCTCCTCATCGTTCTTTCTTGGTCTCTGTCCTGCTCTTCCCTCTTTCTGCTGCCTCTCTTCCCCTCTCTGCTGCTTTTATCTCCACCTCTGACAGGCTCCCTCTCTGTGTTCTAATTCCACGGTCTCTTTCACATAGACCCGTGCTGTTTGTTTGTCCTCATCTCTCTGTCCAGCTCCGTGCTGCTATGTTTTATTGCTCAATTTCCTCCCTCTCTGTCTTGGTAGCCCATTGCTGTTGGTTTTTTCACTTGTTTCTTCGTTTGTCTCTGTCTGCCTCCCAGTGCCTGATCTTTAATTCCTCCTTCCCCGTAGGCCGCTGTTCCTTTTTTCCATACTACATTGTGTTCTCTTTGGCCTCCTTTTCTTATTCATCGGTTCCCTCCTCGCTGCCCCGTGGCCCGTCCCCATTTTATTGTTGCCTCTCTCCCTCTCTCTGGCTTCTTGCCCCTGTTTTTAAACTTCCTGCCTCTCTTCTCTGTTGGCCGTGTGATCTTTAGCCTTTCTCCATCTCTTTCCGCCCAGCTCTCTGTGTCTATCGTTAATTCTTCCCTCTCTGCCCTGTAGCCTGTAGCTTTTGTCCTTTCTGGCTTCCCCATGTCCCTATTTTAGAATTGTTTCGCTCTTCTTTCTGTACGCATTGCGATTCCTTTTGCTCTCCATCTCCCTTTTGGTGTATTTTCTTTTTCCTCTGGCTCCCTGTCTCTGATAGCTAATTTTCTCCCTTCTCATGCTCTGTACCACGTAGCCCCATGGTTTGTTTTGAGGTGTTCCCTACCCCGGCCCCTTCCCTCTGTCGTTGGCTCTCTCAGCTCCCTGTCCCCGTGGCTTCATTCTCTCCTCTCTCCCCTGTTCTTGTCGCTTTCCTTGTCTTTCTCCATCTCGCTCGCTCAGCTTTCTGCCCCTATTCTTCTTTCCTCACACGCTGGTGTGCTGCCTGCCCTAGGTTCTTTGTGCATTTCCAGCCTGCTCCTCATCGTTCTTTCTTGGTCTCTGTCCTGCTCTTCCCTCTTTCTGCTGCCTCTCTTCCCCTCTCTGCTGCTTTTATCTCCACCTCTGACAGGCTCCCTCTCTGTGTTCTAATTCCACGGTCTCTTTCACATAGACCCGTGCTGTTTGTTTGTCCTCATCTCTCTGTCCAGCTCCGTGCTGCTATGTTTTATTGCTCAATTTCCTCCCTCTCTGTCTTGGTAGCCCATTGCTGTTGGTTTTTTCACTTGTTTCTTCGTTTGTCTCTGTCTGCCTCCCAGTGCCTGATCTTTAATTCCTCCTTCCCCGTAGGCCGCTGTTCCTTTTTTCCATACTACATTGTGTTCTCTTTGGCCTCCTTTTCTTATTCATCGGTTCCCTCCTCGCTGCCCCGTGGCCCGTCCCCATTTTATTGTTGCCTCTCTCCCTCTCTCTGGCTTCTTGCCCCGTTTTTAAACTTCCTGCCTCTCTTCCCTGTCGGCCGTGTGATCTTTAGCCTTTCTCCATCTCTTTCCGCCCAGCTCTCTGTGTCTATCGTTAATTCTTCCCTCTCTGCCCTGTAGCCTGTAGCTTTTGTCCTTTCTGGCTTCCCCATGTCCCTATTTTAGAATTGTTTCGCTCTTCTTTCTGTACGCATTGCGATTCCTTTTGCTCTCCATCTCCCTTTTGGTGTATTTTCTTTTTCCTCTGGCTCCCTGTCTCTGATAGCTAATTTTCTCCCTTCTCATGCTCTGTACCACGTAGCCCCATGGTTTGTTTTGAGGTGTTCCCTACCCCGGCCCCTTCCTTCTGTCGTTGGCTGTCTCGAAACCCTGTGTTCCCCGTGACTTCATTCTCTCCTCTTTGCCCTGTTCTTGTCGCTTTCCTTGTCTTTCTCCGTCTTGCTCGGTTCAGCTTTCTGCCCCTATTCTTCTTTCCTCCCTCGCTGTCGTGCTGCCTGCCCCAGGTTCTTTGTGCATTTCCAGCCTGCTCCTCATCGTTTTTTCTTGGTCTCTGTCCTGCTCTTCCCTCTTTCTGCTGCCTCTCTTCCCCTCTCTGCTGCTTTTATCTCCACCTCTGACAGGCTCCCTCTCTGTGTTCTAATTCCACGGTCTCTTTCACATAGACCCGTGCTGTTTGTTTGTCCTCATCTCTCTGTCCAGCTCCTTGCTGCTATGTTTTATTGCTCAATTTCCTCCCTCTCTGTCTTGGTAGCCCATTGCTGTTGGTTTTTTCACTTGTTTCTTCGTTTGTCTCTGTCTGCCTCCCAGTGCCTGATCTTTAATGCCTCCTTCCCCGTAGGCCGCTGTTCCTTTTTTCCATACTACATTGTGTTCTCTTTGGCCTCCTTTTCTTATTCATCGGTTCCCTCCTCGCTGCCCCGTGGCCCGTCCCCATTTTATTGTTGCCTCTCTCCCTCTCTCTGGCTTCTTGCCCCTGTTTTTAAACTTCCTGCCTCTCTTCTCTGTTGGCCGTGTGATCTTTAGCCTTTCTCCATCTCTTTCCGCCCAGCTCTCTGTGTCTATCGTTAATTCTTCCCTCTCTGCCCTGTAGCCTGTAGCTTTTGTCCTTTCTGGCTTCCCCATGTCCCTATTTTAGAATTGTTTCGCTCTTCTTTCTGTACGCATTGCGATTCCTTTTGCTCTCCATCTCCCTTTTGGTGTATTTTCTTTTTCCTCTGGCTCCCTGTCTCTGATAGCTAATTTTCTCCCTTCTCATGCTCTGTACCACGTAGCCCCATGGTTTGTTTTGAGGTGTTCCCTACCCCGGCCCCTTCCCTCTGTCGTTGGCTCTCTCAGCTCCCTGTCCCCGTGGCTTCATTCTCTCCTCTCTCCCCTGTTCTTGTCGCTTTCCTTGTCTTTCTCCATCTCGCTCGCTCAGCTTTCTGCCCCTATTCTTCTTTCCTCACACGCTGGTGTGCTGCCTGCCCTAGGTTCTTTGTGCATTTCCAGCCTGCTCCTCATCGTTCTTTCTTGGTCTCTGTCCTGCTCTTCCCTCTTTCTGCTGCCTCTCTTCCCCTCTCTGCTGCTTTTATCTCCACCTCTGACAGGCTCCCTCTCTGTGTTCTAATTCCACGGTCTCTTTCACATAGACCCGTGCTGTTTGTTTGTCCTCATCTCTCTGTCCAGCTCCTTGCTGCTATGTTTTATTGCTCAATTTCCTCCCTCTCTGTCTTGGTAGCCCATTGCTGTTGGTTTTTTCACTTGTTTCTTCGTTTGTCTCTGTCTGCCTCCCAGTGCCTGATCTTTAATTCCTCCTTCCCCGTAGGCCGCTGTTCCTTTTTTCCATACTACATTGTGTTCTCTTTGGACTCCTTTTCTTATTCATCGGTTCCCTCCTCGCTGCCCCGTGGCCCGTCCCCATTTTATTGTTGCCTCTCTCCCTCTCTCTGGCTTCTTGCCCCTGTTTTTAAACTTCCTGCCTCTCTTCCCTGTTGGCCGTGTGATCTTTAGCCTTTCTCCATCTCTTTCCGCCCAGCTCTCTGTGTCTATCGTTAATTCTTCCCTCTCTGCCCTGTAGCCTGTAGCTTTTGTCCTTTCTGGCTTCCCCATGTCCCTATTTTAGAATTGTTTCGCTCTTCTTTCTGTACGCATTGCGATTCCTTTTGCTCTCCATCTCCCTTTTGGTGTATTTTCTTTTTCCTCTGGCTCCCTGTCTCTGATAGCTAATTTTCTCCCTTCTCATGCTCTGTACCACGTAGCCCCATGGTTTGTTTTGAGGTGTTCCCTACCCCGGCCCCTTCCTTCTGTCGTTGGCTGTCTCGAAACCCTGTGTTCCCCGTGACTTCATTCTCTCCTCTTTGCCCTGTTCTTGTCGCTTTCCTTGTCTTTCTCCGTCTTGCTCGGTTCAGCTTTCTGCCCCTATTCTTCTTTCCTCACACGCTGTCGTGCTGCCTGCCCTAGGTTCTTTGTGCATTTCCAGCCTGCTCCTCATCGTTCTTTCTTGGTCTCTGTCCTGCTCTTCCCTCTTTCTGCTGCCTCTCTTCCCCTCTCTGCTGCTTTTATCTCCACCTCTGACAGGCTCCCTCTCTGTGTTCTAATTCCACGGTCTCTTTCACATAGACCCGTGCTGTTTGTTTGTCCTCATCTCTCTGTCCAGCTCCTTGCTGCTATGTTTTATTGCTCAATTTCCTCCCTCTCTGTCTTGGTAGCCCATTGCTGTTGGTTTTTTCACTTGTTTCTTCGTTTGTCTCTGTCTGCCTCCCAGTGCCTGATCTTTAATTCCTCCTTCCCCGTAGGCCGCTGTTCCTTTTTTTCCATACTACATTGTGTTCTCTTTGGACTCCTTTTCTTATTCATCGGTTCCCTCCTCGCTGCCCCGTGGCCCGTCCCCATTTTATTGTTGCCTCTCTCCCTCTCTCTGGCTTCTTGCCCCTGTTTTTAAACTTCCTGCCTCTCTTCCCTGTTGGCCGTGTGATCTTTAGCCTTTCTCCATCTCTTTCCGCCCAGCTCTCTGTGTCTATCGTTAATTCTTCCCTCTCTGCCCTGTAGCCTGTAGCTTTTGTCCTTTCTGGCTTCCCCATGTCCCTATTTTAGAATTGTTTCGCTCTTCTTTCTGTACGCATTGCGATTCCTTTTGCTCTCCATCTCCCTTTTGGTGTATTTTCTTTTTCCTCTGGCTCCCTGTCTCTGATAGCTAATTTTCTCCCTTCTCATGCTCTGTACCACGTAGCCCCATGGTTTGTTTTGAGGTGTTCCCTACCCCGGCCCCTTCCTTCTGTCGTTGGCTGTCTCGAAACCCTGTGTTCCCCGTGGCTTCATTCTCTCCTCTCTCCCCTGTTCTTGTCGCTTTCCTTGTCTTTCTCCATCTCGCTCGCTCAGCTTTCTGCCCCTATTCTTCTTTCCTCACACGCTGGTGTGCTGCCTGCCCTAGGTTCTTTGTGCATTTCCAGCCTGCTCCTCATCGTTCTTTCTTGGTCTCTGTCCTGCTCTTCCCTCTTTCTGCTGCCTCTCTTCCCCTCTCTGCTGCTTTTATCTCCACCTCTGACAGGCTCCCTCTCTGTGTTCTAATTCCACGGTCTCTTTCACATAGACCCGTGCTGTTTGTTTGTCCTCATCTCTCTGTCCAGCTCCTTGCTGCTATGTTTTATTGCTCAATTTCCTCCCTCTCTGTCTTGGTAGGCCATTGCTGTTGGTTTTTTCACTTGTTTCTTCGTTTGTCTCTGTCTGCCTCCCAGTGCCTGATCTTTAATTCCTCCTTCCCCGTAAGCCGCTGTTCCTTTTCTCCATACTACATTGTGTTCTCTTTGGACTCCTTTTCTTATTCATCGGTTCCCTCCTCGCTGCCCCGTGGCCCGTCCCCATTTTATTGTTGCCTCTCTCCCTCTCTCTGGCTTCTTGCCCCTGTTTTTAAACTTCCTGCCTCTCTTCCCTGTTGGCCGTGTGATCTTTAGCCTTTCTCCATCTCTTTCCGCCCAGCTCTCTGTGTCTATCGTTAATTCTTCCCTCTCTGCCCTGTAGCCTGTAGCTTTTGTCCTTTCTGGCTTCCCCATGTCCCTATTTTAGAATTGTTTCGCTCTTCTTTCTGTACGCATTGCGATTCCTTTTGCTCTCCATCTCCCTTTTGGTGTATTTTCTTTTTCCTCTGGCTCCCTGTCCCTGATAGCTAATTTTCTCCCTTCTCATGCTCTGTACCACGTAGCCCCATGGTTTGTTTTGAGGTGTTCCCTACCCCGGCCCCTTCCCTCTGTCGTTGGCTGTCTCGAAACCCTGTCGTCCCCGTGACTTCATTCTCTCCTCTTTGCCCTCTTCTTGTCGCTTTTCTTGTCTTTCTCCGTCTTGCTCGGTTCAGCTTTCTGCCCCTATTCTTCTTTCCTCACACGCTGTCGTGCTGCCTGCCCCAGGTTCTTTTTGCGTTTCCAGCCTGCTCCTCATCGTTCTTTCTTGGTCTCTGTCCTGCTCTTCCCTCTTTCTGCTGCCTCTCTTCCCCTCTCTGCTGCTTTTATCTCCACCTCTGACAGGCTCCCTCTCTGTGTTCTAATTCCACGTTCTCTTTCACATAGACCCGTGCTGTTTGTTTGTCCTCCTCTCTCTGTCCAGCTCCTTGCTGCTATGTTTTATTGCTCAATTTCCTCCCGCTCTGTCTTGTTAGCCCATTGCTGTTGGTTTTTTCACTTGTTTCTTCGTTTGTCTCTGTCTGCCTCCCAGTGCCTGATCTTTAATTCCTCCTTCCCCGTAGGCCGCTGTTCCTTTTTCCATACTACATTGTGTTCTCTTTGGCCTCCTTTTCTTATTCATCGGTTCCCTCCTCGCTGCCCCGTGGCCCGTCCCCATTTTATTGTTGCCTCTCTCCCTCTCTCTGGCTTCTTGCCCCTGTTTTTAAACTTCCTGCCTCTCTTCCCTGTTGGCCGTGTGATCTTTAGCCTTTCTCCATCTCTTTCTGCCCAGCTCTCTGTGTCTATTTTAGGGTTAGGGTTAGGGTTAGGGTTAGGGTTAGGGTTAGGGTTAGGGTTAGGGGTTAGGGTTAGGGTTAGGGGTTAGGGTTAGGGTTAGGGGTTAGGGTTAGGGGTTAGGGGTTAGGGTTAGGGTTAGGGTTAGGGTTAGGGTTAGGGTTAGGGTTAGGGTTAGGGTTAGGGTTAGGGTTAGGGTTAGGGTTAGGGTTAGGGTTAGGGTTAGGGTTAGGGTTAGGGTTAGGGTTAGGGTTAGGGTTAGGGTTAGGGTTAGGGTTAGGGTTAGGGTTAGGGTTAGGGTTAGGGTTAGGGTTAGGGTTAGGGTTAGGGTTAGGGTTAGGGTTAGGGTTAGGGGTTAGGGTTAGGGTTAGGGTTAGGGTTAGGGTTAGGGTTAGGGTTAGGGTTAGGGTTAGGGTTAGGGTTAGGGTTAGGGTTAGGGTTAGGGTTAGGGTTAGGGTTAGGGTTAGGGTTAGGGTTAGGGTTAGGGTTAGGGTTAGGGTTAGGGTTAGGGTTAGGGTTAGGGTTAGGGTTAGGGTTAGGGTTAGGGTTAGGGTTAGGGTTAGGGTTAGGGTTAGGGTTAGGGTTAGGGTTAGGGTTAGGGTTAGGGTTAGGGTTAGGGTTAGGGTTAGGGTTAGGGTTAGGGTTAGGGTTAGGGTTAGGGTTAGGGTTAGGGTTAGGGTTAGGGTTAGGGTTAGGGTTAGGGTTAGGGTTAGGGTTAGGGTTAGGGTTAGGGTTAGGGTTAGGGTTAGGGTTAGGGTTAGGGTTAGGGTTAGGTTAGGGTTAGGGTTAGGGTTAGGGTTAGGGTTAGGGTTAGGGTTAGGGTTAGGGTTAGGGTTAGGGTTAGGGTTAGGGTTAGGGTTAGGGTTAGGGTTAGGGTTAGGGTTAGGGTTAGGGTTAGGGTTAGGGTTAGGGTTAGGGTTAGGGTTAGGGTTAGGGTTAGGGTTAGGGTTAGGGTTAGGGTTAGGGTTAGGGTTAGGGTTAGGGTTAGGGTTAGGGTTAGGGTTAGGGTTAGGGTTAGGGTTAGGGTTAGGGTTAGGGTTAGGGTTAGGGTTAGGGTTAGGGTTAGGGTTAGGGTTAGGGTTAGGGGTTAGGGTTAGGGTTAGGGTTAGGGTTAGGGTTAGGGTTAGGGTTAGGGTTAGGGTTAGGGTTAGGGTTAGGGTTAGGGTTAGGGTTAGGGTTAGGGTTAGGGTTAGGGTTAGGGTTAGGGTTAGGGTTAGGGTTAGGGTTAGGGTTAGGGTTAGGGTTAGGGTTAGGGTTAGGGTTAGGGTTAGGGTTAGGGTTAGGGTTAGGGTTAGGGTTAGGGTTAGGGTTAGGGTTAGGGTTAGGGTTAGGGTTAGGGTTAGGGTTAGGGTTAGGGTTAGGGTTAGGGTTAGGGTTAGGGTTAGGGTTAGGGTTAGGGTTAGGGTTAGGGTTAGGGTTAGGGTTAGGGTTAGGGTTAGGGTTAGGGTTAGGGTTAGGGTTAGGGTTAGGGTTAGGGTTAGGGTTAGGGTTAGGGTTAGGGTTAGGGTTAGGGTTAGGGTTAGGGTTAGGGTTAGGGTTAGGGTTAGGGTTAGGGTTAGGGTTAGGGTTAGGGTTAGGGTTAGGGTTAGGGTTAGGGTTAGGGTTAGGGTTAGGGTTAGGGTTAGGGTTAGGGTTAGGGTTAGGGTTAGGGTTAGGGTTAGGGTTAGGGTTAGGGTTAGGGTTAGGGTTAGGGTTAGGGTTAGGGTTAGGGTTAGGGTTAGGGTTAGGGTTAGGGTTAGGGTTAGGGTTAGGGTTAGGGTTAGGGTTAGGGTTAGGGTTAGGGTTAGGGTTAGGGTTAGGGTTAGGGTTAGGGTTAGGGTTAGGGTTAGGGTTAGGGTTAGGGTTAGGGTTAGGGTTAGGGTTAGGGTTAGGGTTAGGGTTAGGGTTAGGGTTAGGGTTAGGGTTAGGGTTAGGGTTAGGGTTAGGGTTAGGGTTAGGGTTAGGGTTAGGGTTAGGGTTAGGGTTAGGGTTAGGGTTAGGGTTAGGGTTAGGGTTAGGGTTAGGGTTAGGGTTAGGGTTAGGGTTAGGGTTAGGGTTAGGGTTAGGGTTAGGGTTAGGGTTAGGGTTAGGGTTAGGGTTAGGGTTAGGGTTAGGGTTAGGGTTAGGGTTAGGGTTAGGGTTAGGGTTAGGGTTAGGGTTAGGGTTAGGGTTAGGGTTAGGGTTAGGGTTAGGGTTAGGGTTAGGGTTAGGGTTAGGGTTAGGGTTAGGGTTAGGGTTAGGGTTAGGGTTAGGGTTAGGGTTAGGGTTAGGGTTAGGGTTAGGGTTAGGGTTAGGGTTAGGGTTAGGGTTAGGGTTAGGGTTAGGGTTAGGGTTAGGGTTAGGGTTAGGGTTAGGGTTAGGGTTAGGGTTAGGGTTAGGGTTAGGGTTAGGGTTAGGGTTAGGGTTAGGGTTAGGGTTAGGGTTAGGGTTAGGGTTAGGGTTAGGGTTAGGGTTAGGGTTAGGGTTAGGGTTAGGGTTAGGGTTAGGGTTAGGGTTAGGGTTAGGGTTAGGGTTAGGGTTAGGGTTAGGGTTAGGGTTAGGTGTGTTAGGGTTAGGGTTAGGGTTAGGGTTAGGGTTAGGGTTAGGGTTAGGTTAGGGTTAGGGTTAGGGTTAGGGTTAGGGTTAGGGTTAGGGTTAGGGTTAGGGTTAGGGTTAGGGTTAGGGTTAGGGTTAGGGTTAGGGTTAGGGTTAGGGTTAGGGTTAGGGTTA